>NC_092106.1:50857300-50907076 GCF_045679555.1 Salvelinus alpinus
TTGTTTTCAAATTCTTTGTGGATCTGTGTAATCTGAGGGAAATATGTATCACTAATATGGTCATATATTTGGCATGAGGTTAGGAAGTGCAGCTCAGTTTCCACCTCATTTTGTGGGCAGTGTTCACATAGCCTGTCTTCTCTTGAGAGCCAGGTCTGCCTACGGCGACCTCTCTCAATAGCAAGGCTATTCTCACTGAGTCTGTACATCTCTCTCTCTCTCTCTCTCTAGTCCCCACAACTCACAGCACATTTAGCTAGCACCCACTCTTTCTTTCTCTCTTTCTCTCTCAGTGACCTCTCTGGCCTTTTCAATGATACCTTTGAGTGGTATTGTATAGTTGTATGGCTGTATGGCTGTATGGCTGTATGGCTGTATGGCTGTATGGCTGTATGGTTGTATGGCTGTATGGCTGTATGGTTGTATGGCTGTATGGCTGTATGGTTGTATGGCTGTATGGCTGTATGGCTGTATGGCTGTATGACTGTATGGTTGTATGGCTGTATGGTTGTATGGTTGTATGGCTGTATGGCTGTATGGCTGTATGGCTGTATGGCTGTATGGCTGTATGGTTGTATGGCTGTATGGCTGTATGGCTGTATGGCTGTATGGCTGTATGGCTGTATGACTGTATGGCTGTATGGCTGTATGGCTGTATGGCTGTATGGCTGTATGGCTGTATGGCTGTATGGCTGTATGGTTGTATGGCTGTATGGCTGTATGGCTGTATGACTGTATGGCTGTATGACTGTATGGCTGTATGGTTGTATGACTGTATGGTTGTATGGTTGTATGGCTGTATGGCTGTACGGTTGTACGGCTGTACGGTTGTACGGCTGTACGGCTGTACGGTTGTACGGCTGTACGGCTGTACGGCTGTACGGCTGTACGGCTGTACGGCTGTACGGTTGTACGGCTGTACGGCTGTACGGCTGTACGGCTGTACGGCTGTACGGTTGTACGGCTGTATGGCTGTATGGTTGTATGGCTGTATGGTTGTATGGCTGTATGGCTGTATGGCTGTATGGTCGTATGGCTGTATGGCTGTATGGTTGTATGGCTGTATGGTTGTATGGCTGTATGGCTGTATGGCTGTATGGTCGTATGGCTGTATGGCTGTATGGTTGTATGGCTGTATGGTTGTATGGCTGTATGGCTGTATGGCTGTATGGCTGTATGGTTGTATGGCTGTATGGCTGTATTCCTCCCTTTTCAAATGTTCGCTTTTTACAGTTTATTTTGAAAGCGTTCATTCTTTTTAAAGATGGTGATGTCTTTTTTAAGGCTGACCAGATCTCTAGACTTCATGAATAAAACATGTGGAGATTGTAGTAGATCTTAGTAGTGGGGGTTTAATTACATGTTCGTACACCAGAGACCCGGATCAACACACAGGCGGAGCAGGAGCATGACAAAAGTACTTCTAAAGAGGCATTCAATTGGACAAAGGACTTAGTCAGAAGAGAGAAAACTGGGCTTGGATATTGAATTTGTAGCTAATGGTGTCCAGTAATGGATTGAAAATGAATGAAAGAATAATTTTAGAGCCAGAACATTAATACACTGAAGAATTACTTCTGAAGAGTCTGGAACTGGATTAAAGAGACGGGTTGGATCTCTATGGTTTTACAGAACTGGATTAAAGAGACGGGTTGGATCTCTTTGGTTTTACAGAACTGGATTAAAGAGAACGGGTTGGATCTCTATGGTTTTACAGAACTGGATTAAAGAGACGGGTTGGATCTCTATGGTTTTACGGAACTGGATTAAAGAGACGGGTTGGATCTCTATGGTTTTACGGAACTGGATCAAAGAGACGGGTTGGATCTCTATGGTTTTACGGAACTGGATTAAAGAGAACGGGTTGGATCTCTATGGTTTTACGGAACTGGATTAAAGAGACGGGTTGGATCTCTATGGTTTTACGGAACTGGATTAAAGAGACGGGTTGGATCTCTATGGTTTTACGGAACTGGATTAAAGAGACGGGTTGGATCTCTATGGTTTTACGGAACTGGATTAAAGAGAACGGGTTGGATCTCTATGGTTTTACGGAACTGGATTAAAGAGACGGGTTGGATCTCTATGGTTTTACGGAACTGTATTAAAGAGACGGGTTGGATCTCTATGGTTTTACGGAACTTGATTAAAGAGAACGGGTTGGATCTCTATGGTTTTACGGAACTGGATTAAAGAGAACGGGTTGGATCTCTATGGTTTTACGGAACTGGATTAAAGAGACGGGTTGGATCTCTATGGTTTTACGGAACTGTATTAAAGAGACGGGTTGGATCTCTATGGTTTTACGGAACTTGATTAAAGAGAACGGGTTGGATCTCTATGGTTTTACGGAACTGTATTAAAGAGACGGGTTGGATCTCTATGGTTTTATGGAACTTGATTAAAGAGACGGGTTGGATCTCTATGGTTTTACAAAACTGGATTAAAGAGACGGGTTGGATCTCTATGGTTTTACGGAACTTGATTAAAGAGAACGGGTTGGTTCTCTATGGTTTTACAGAACTTGATTAAAGAGACGGGTTGGATCTCTATGGTTTTACGGAACTGGATTAAAAAGACGGGTTGGATCTCTATGGTTTTACAAAACTGGATTAAAGAGACGGGTTGGATCTCTATGGTTTTACGGAACTGGATTAAAGAGACGGGTTGGATCTCTATGGTTTTACGGAACTGGATTAAAGAGACGGGTTGGATCTCTATGGTTTTACGGAACTGGATTAAAGAGACGGGTTGGATCTCTATGGTTTTACGGAACTGGATTAAAGAGACGGGTTGGATCTCTATGGTTTTATGGAACTGGATTAAAGAGACGGGTTGGATCTCTATGGTTTTACCTACATCCAACATTCCACAGCAGCTAGACAACATAAGAGCCACAGCAGTGAGCAGACTACTTATTCTCCGGAGTTAGTTGTCTTGCATGGAGTACTGTAGCTCACCTAGAGCAAAGGGAATGACAGTCCTCCCTGTGGAAACGTTGTCATCACTACCCACGCCTCAATGAGAGAAGTGTCTCCGTCAACCACCCATCCATCCCTACTCAGCTGGGCGTTACCGTAGCGACTGCCTCCAGAGCGACACACCAGAGTGGTCTAATGGTGTTACACAGATTGGTTTTTGTTGACCAGTAAAGGACCAATAAACTAGGACTGTCAAAAAAACATCTGTGGATCAGGGAGGGTAGCTTGACATGAGTCTTCTTGTTCTCTGGAACCTTCTGGAATATGGGTCGTATTCATTAGTGCACACTGTGGCAAAATGCAGCAAAACATGTTTTTTTTTGCAATGTGGAAAATTAAAAGAAGTGTTGGGCTCTGGTCAAACACAGTGCACTAAATAGGGAACAGTGGTCAAACGTAGTGCACTAAATAGGGAACAGTGGTCAAACACAGTGCACTAAATAGGGAACAGTGGTCAAACGTAGTGCACTAAATAGGGAACAGGGGTCAAACGCAGTGCACTAAATAGGGAACAGTGGTCAAACGTAGTGCACTAAATAGGGAACAGTGGTCAAACGTAGTGCACTAAATAGGGAACAGTGGTCAAACGTAGTGCACTAAATAGGGAACAGTGGTCAAACGTAGTGCACTAAATAGGGAACAGTGGTCAAACGTAGTGCACTAAATAGGGAACAGTGGTCAAACACAGTGCACTAAATAGGGAACAGTGGTCAAACGTAGTGCACTAAATAGGGAACAGTGGTCAAACGCAGTGCACTAAATAGGGAACAGTGGTCAAACGTAGTGCACTAAATAGGGAACAGTGGTCAAACACAGTGCACTAAATAGGGAACAGTGGTCAAACGTAGTGCACTAAATAGGGAACAGTGGTCAAACGTAGTGCACTAAATAGGGAACAGGGGTCAAACACAGTGCACTAAATAGGGAACAGTGGTCAAACGTAGTGCACTAAATAGGGAACAGTGGTCAAACGTAGTGCACTAAATAGGGAACAGTGGTCAAACACAGTGCACTAAATAGGGAACAGTGGTCAAACGTAGTGCACTAAATAGGGAACAGTGGTCAAACGCAGTGCACTAAATAGGGAACAGTGGTCAAACGTAGTGCACTAAATAGGGAACAGTGGTCAAACACAGTGCACTAAATAGGGAACAGTGGTCAAACGTAGTGCACTAAATAGGGAACAGTGGTCAAACGTAGTGCACTAAATAGGGAACAGTGGTCAAACGTAGTGCACTAAATAGGGAACAGGGATCAAACACAGTGCACTAAATAGGGAACAGTGGTCAAACGTAGTGCACTAAATAGGGAACAGTGGTCAAACGTAGTGCACTAAATAGGGAACAGTGGTCAAACACAGTGCACTAAATAGGGAACAGTGGTCAAACGTAGTGCACTAAATAGGGAACAGTGGTCAAACGTAGTGCACTAAATAGGGAACAGTGGTCAAACACAGTGCACTAAATAGGGAACAGTGGTCAAACGTAGTGCACTAAATAGGGAACAGTGGTCAAACGCAGTGCACTAAATAGGGAACAGTGGTCAAACGCAGTGCACTAAATAGGGAACAGTGGTCAAACGCAGTGCACTAAATAGGGAACAGTGGTCAAACACAGTGCACTAAATAGGGAACAGTGGTCAAACGCAGTGCACTAAATAGGGAACAGTGGTCAAACGTAGTGCACTAAATAGGGAACAGTGGTCAAACGCAGTGCACTAAATAGGGAACAGTGGTCAAACGTAGTGCACTAAATAGGGAACAGTGGTCAAACGCAGTGCACTAAATAGGGAACAGTGGTCAAACGCAGTGCACTAAATAGGGAACAGTGGTCCATTTGGGAAGCAGACAATATGCTTGTAGAACTGAACTGTGGTTGATTGTGTTTTCTCGTGATTGTGCCGGTTCGTTAAAAACTAAAGGTCTATACAGTACTGACAAGTCTACTTATGTAGATGGAGTATTGAACATGACAACACTAATGGTTGAAACTAAAGCTGTTTCTCACTTTAAAATGTGTAGCTGCACACTTGAAGTGTGGAAGATGTGTCATTAGTGTCTGTTAGTTCAGATTCTGCCTGTGATCTGTGTCTTCGCTATGTAACGAATAAGGTGGTATTTGGAAGAGAGCCTGAATGTTGACCACATTCATTTTGGATTATGCAAAGATCAACATCCTCAGAGAAATACCCATTTGAAGGAAGAGTATGCTGTATCAGTAGCTGTTTATTGTGGAAAATCCCTGCCCAAGGCACAAGATGCTGCTTCTCACGAGCCCAGCAGTCCATCCCTCCACTCCTCTATTCCTCCACCCCTCCACTCCTCCTTCCCTCCATCATCCACTCCTCCTTCCCTCCATCATCCACTCCTCCTTCCCTCCATCATCCACTCCTCCTTCCCTCCATCATCCACTCCTCCCTTCTCCATCTGTCCACTCCTCCATTCCTCCACTGTTCCCCTCCTCCACTCCTCCCTCCTCCACCCCTCCCTCCTCCCTCCTCCACTCCTCCACTCTTCCCTCCTCCACCCCTCCCTCCTCCATCCTCCACTCCTCCATCCTTCCCTCCTCCACCCCTCCCTCCTCCCTCCTCCACCCCTCCATCGCTCCACTCCTCCCTCCTCCCTCCTCCACCCCTCCACTCCTCCCTCCTCCACCCCTCCACTCCTCCCCCCTCCACTCCTCCACCCCTCCACTCCTCCCTCCTCCACCCCTCCACCCCTCCACTCCTCCCTCCTCCACCCCTCCACCCCTCCACTCCTCCCTCCTCTACCCCTCCACCCCTCCACTCCTCCCTCCTCCACCCCTCCACTCCTCCCTCCTCCACCCCTCCACCCCTCCACCCCTCCACTCCTCCCTCCTCTACTCCTCCCTCCTCTACTCCTCCCTCCTCCACCCCTCCCTCCTCCCTCCTCCACCCCTCCACTCCTCCCTCCTCCACTCCTCCCTCCTCCACCCCTCCACCCCTCCATCGCTCCACTCCTCCACCCCTCCACTCCTCCCCCCCTCCACTCCTCCACCCCTCCACTCCACCCCTCCACTCCACCCCTCCACTCCTCTACTCCTCCCTCCTCCCTCCTCCCTCCTCCACCCCTCCACTCCTCCTCCCTCCTCCACCCCTCCACTCCTCCCTCCACTCCTCCCTCCTCCACCCCTCCACTCCTCCACCCCTCCACTCCTCTACTCCTCCCTCCTCCCTCCTCCACCCCTCCACTCCTCCCTCCACTCCTCCCTCCTCTACTCCTCCCTCCTCTACTCCTCCCTCCTCCACCCCTCCACTCCTCCCTCCACTCCTCCCTCCTCCACCCCTCCACTCCTCCCCCTCCACTCCTCCCTCCTCCACCCCTCCACTCCTCTACTCCTCCCTCCTCTACTCCTCCCTCCTCCACCCCTCCCTCCTCCCTCCTCCACCCATCCACTCCTCCCTCCACTCCTCCCTCCTCCACCCCTCCACTCCTCCACCCCTCCACTCCTCCCTCCTCCACCCCTCCCTCCTCTACTCCTCCCTCCTCTACTCCTCCCTCCTCCACCCCTCCCTCCTCCCTCCTCCACCCCTCCACTCCTCCCTCCACTCCTCCCTCCTCCACCCCTCCACTCCTCCACCCCTCCACTCCTCCCTCCTCCACCCCTCCCTCCTCCCTCCTCCACCCCTCCACTCCTCCCTCCACTCCTCCCTCCTCCACCCCTCCACTCCTCCACTCCTCCCTCCTCCACCCCTCCCTCCTCTACTCCTCCATCCCTCCACTCCTCCCTCCTCTACTCCTCCCTCCTCCACTCCTCCCTCCTCCACCCCTCCACCCCTCCACTCCTCCCTCCTCCACCCCTCCACTCCTCCACCCCTCCACTCCTCCCTCCTCCACCCCTCCACCCCTCCACTCCTCCCTCCTCCACCCCTCCACTCCTCCCTCCTCTACCCCTCCAACCCTCCACTCCTCCCTCCTCCACCCCTCCACCCCTCCACTCCTCCCTCCTCCACCCCTCCACCCCTCCACTCCTCCCTCCTCTACCCCTCCACCCCTTCCCTCCTCTACCCCTCCACCCCTCCACTCCTCCACCCCTCCACCCCTCCACTCCTCCACTCCTCCCTCCTCCACTCCTCCACTCCTCCCTCCTCAACTCCTCCCTCCTTCACCCCTCCACCCCTCCACTCCTCCCTCCTCCACCCCTCCACTCCTCCCTCCTCCACCCCTCCACCCCTCCACTCCTTCCTCCTCTACCCCTCCACTCCACCCCTCCACCCCTCCACTCCTCCCTCCTCTACCCCTCCACCCCTCCACTCCTCCCTCCTCCACCCCTCCACCCCTCCACTCCTCCCTCCTCTACTCCTCCCTCCTCTACTCCTCCCTCCTCCACCCCTCCCTCCTCCCTCCTCCACCCCTCCACTCCTCCCTCCTCCACTCCTCCCTCCTCCACCCCTCCATCGCTCCACTCCTCCACTCCTCCCTCCTCCACCCCTCCACTCCTCCACCCCTCCACTCCACCCCTCCACTCCTCTACTCCTCCCTCCTCCCTCCTCCACCCCTCCACTCCTCCTCCCTCCTCCACCCCTCCACTCCTCCCTCCACTCCTCCCTCCTCCACCCCTCCACTCCTCCACCCCTCCACTCCTCCCTCCTCTACTCCTCCCTCCTCCCTCCTCCACCCCTCCACTCCTCCCTCCACTCCTCCCTCCTCTACTCCTCCCTCCTCCACCCCTCCACTCCTCCCTCCACTCCTCCCTCCACTCCTCCCTCCACTCCTCCCTCCTCCACCCCTCCACTCCTCCCTCCTCCACTCCTCCCTCCTCCACCCCTCCACTCCTCTCCTCCTCCCTCCTCTACTCCTCCCTCCTCCACCCCTCCCTCCTCCCTCCTCCACCCCTCCACTCCTCCCTCCACTCCTCCCTCCTCCACCCCTCCACTCCTCCACCCCTCCACTCCTCCCTCCTCCACCCCTCCCTCCTCTACTCCTCCCTCCTCTACTCCTCCCTCCTCCACCCCTCCCTCCTCCCTCCTCCACCCCTCCACTCCTCCCTCCACTCCTCCCTCCTCCACCCCTCCACTCCTCCACCCCTCCACTCCTCCACCCCTCCACTCCTCCCTCCTCCACCCCTCCCTCCTCCACCCCTCCCTCCTCCACCCCTCCCTCCTCTACTCCTCCATCCCTCCACTCCTCCCTCCTCTACTCCTCCCTCCTCCACTCCTCCACCCCTCCACCCCTCCACTCCTCCCTCCTCCACCCCTCCACTCCTCCCTCCTCCACCCCTCCACTCCTCCCTCCTCTACCCCTCCAACCCTCCACTCCTCCCTCCTCCACCCCTCCACTCCTCCCTCCTCCACCCCTCCACCCCTCCACTCCTCCCTCCTCTACCCCTCCACCCCTCCACTCCTCCCTCCTCCACCCCTCCACCCCTCCACTCCTCCCTCCTCCACCCCTCCACTCCTCCACCCCTCCACTCCTCCCTCCTCCACCCCTCCACCCCTCCACTCCTTCCTCCTCCACCCCTCCACCCCTCCACTCCTCCCTCCTCCACCCCTCCACCCCTCCACTCCTCCCTCCTCTACTCCTCCCTCCTCTACTCCTCCCTCCTCCACCCCTCCCTCCTCCCTCCTCCACCCCTCCACTCCTCCCTCCTCCACTCCTCCCTCCTCCACCCCTCCACCCCTCCATCGCTCCACTCCTCCACTCCTCCCTCCTCCACCCCTCCACTCCTCCTCCACTCCACCCCTCCACTCCTCCCTCCTCTACTCCTCCCTCCTCCCTCCTCCCTCCTCCACCCCTCCACTCCACCCCTCCACTCCTCCCTCCTCTACTTCTCCCTCCTCCCTCCTCCCTCCTCCACCCCTCCACTCCACCCCTCCACTCCTCCCTCCTCTACTCCTCCCTCCTCCCTCCTCCACCCCTCCACCCCTCCACTCCACCCCTCCACTCCTCCCTCCTCTACTCCTCCCTCCTCCCTCCTCCACCCCTCCACTCCTCCCTCCTCCCTCCTCCACCCCTCCACTCCACTCCTCCCTCCTCTACTCCTCCCTCCTCCCTCCTCCACCCCTCCACTCCACCCCTCCACTCCTCCCTCCTCTACTCCTCCCTCCTCCACCCCTCCACTCCTCCCTCCTCCACCCCTCCACTCCTCCCTCCTCCACTCCTCCCTCCTCTACTCCTCCCTCCTCTACTCCTCCCTCCTCCACTCCTCCACTCCTCCCTCCTCCACCCCTCCACTCCTCCCTCCACTCCTCCCTCCATCCTTCCCTCCTCCACCCCTCCACCCCTCCCTCCTCCCTCCTCCACCCCTCCACTCCTCCCTCCACTCCTCCCTCCTCCACCCCTCCACTCCTCCACCCCTCCACTCCTCCCTCCTCTACTCCTCCCTCCTCCACCCCTCCACTCCTCCACCCCTCCACTCCTCCCTCCTCTACTCCTCCCTCCTCCACCCCTCCACTCCTCCACCCCTCCACTCCTCCCTCCACTCCTCCCTCCACCCCTCTACTCCTCCCTCCTCTACTCCTCCATCCTTCCCTCTGGCTCCTTGGCACAGAAACATGCATGTTGTGCAGAGAGACTGTTTCCATCCTTGGTAATCCTCCACCTCCCCGTCCCCATATTTCTACCCCTCTCTGTTTGTCTGTTTCTCAATAAGCCACATAGGGAGTGTGGCGGATAGGATTGGATGGAAATAACCACCCTGTGAAAAATAAATGAAAGAAATCAAAGCAACCGAGAGAGAAACGCAGGAAGGACCACATGTGATATGGAAATGATGGCTTAGGCTCTAGCCTTCTGTTTTTCATTTACACAAACAGGACTATTGGTGTTGTGTAATACTGTAGCATAGCATGGCTAAGGCTAATTGAATTGAGGTCTTTCAAATGCACTTTATTGTCTTTTTTGTTGTTGTACTTTTACCCCTTTTTCTCCCCAATTTCATGGTATCCAATTGGTAGTTACAGTCTTGTCTCATCGCTGCAACTCCCCTACGGACTCAGGAGAGGCGAAGGTCGAGAGCTGTGCGTCCTCCGAAACACGACCCTGCCAAGCCGCACTGCTTCTTGACAACAATGCCCACTTAACCCAGCCGCACCAATGTGTCGGAGGAAACACCGTCCAGCTGGTGACCGAAGTCAGCCTGTAGGCGCCCTGCCTGCCACAAGGAGTCACTAGAGCGCGATGGGACAAGGACATCCTGGCCGGCCAAACCCCCCCCCCCCCCTAACCCGGACGACGCTGGGCCAATTGTGCACCACCTCATGGGTCTCCCAGTCACAGCCAGCTGTACTTACATGAACATGCTAACAAAGGCCTCACCGTGGCAAATGGAGGAAAAGGCATACCCCCCCCCCCCCCCCCACCACAACAACTAAGAAGCCTATAAACTCATTACAGTTTTGATAGATTCGATTTAACAGTCCATGAAAGAAGGAGAGACATTAACTCATAGATCCAACAGTCTTGGATCTGTTATGGGTTGCATCCCAAATGGCATCCTATTCACCGATATATATAGTGCACTACTTTTGACCGGAGCCCTGGTCTCTCTGTCATGATGTACATTAGTAGGCTACAGCATTGGTACAGTTGCACTGAGCAACAGATACTTCTGTTCTCACCCTCCATCAGTGCTGTTAGGACATCCAGGATAATTACATTCTGTTATATCTCCCTGTTAGGACATCCAGGATAATTACATTCTGTTATATCTCCCTGTTAGGACATCCAGGATAATTACATTCTGTTATATCTCCCTGTTAGGACATCCAGGATAATTACATTCTGTTATATCTCCCTGTTAGGACATCCAGGATAATTACATTCTGTTATATCTCCCTGTTAGGACATCCAGGATAATTACATTCTGTTATATCTCCCTGTTAGGACATCCAGGATAATTACATTCTGTTATATCTCCCTGTTAGGACATCCAGGATAATTACATTCTGTTATATCTCCCTGTTAGGACATCCAGGATAATTACATTCTGTTATATCTCCCTGTTAGGACATCCGGGCTGATTACATTCTGTTATATCTCCCTGTTAGGACATCCGCGATGATTACATTCTGTTATATCTCCCTGTTAGGACATCCGCGATGATTACATTCTGTTATATCTCCCCGTTAGGACATCCGCGATGATTACATTCTGTTATATCTCCCTGTTAGGACATCCACGATGATTACATTCTGTTATATCTCCCTGTTAGGACATCCTGGCTGATTACATGCGGTTATATCTCCCTGCATTACTCAAAGACTTGAAAAAGAATTTCTCATTGTGTTTAATATTCATCATGAATACATTTCCCATCGTTGGCATACTTCAGCCTTGCGTTCCAAATGGCACCCTATCCACTTTATAGTGCGCCACCTTTGACCATGGCCCTGTGGTAGTAGTGCACTATATAGGGTCCTATTTGGAACAGCGGTATGACACATTAAATCAGGTTACGCAACTCTGAGGATTCTGAGGAGGGAAAAAGTATCTTCTAAACTAACTATCTCTGTGAACTAAATTGAAAGCGTACAAGCCAGGCCTGTCTTCAACCCTTAACGTCTTGTTTTTGGGTTATGATCTCGCCACACGTCTGAAATGGCACCCTATTCCCTATATGGGTCATTCTACATCTCTGAAATGGAACCCTATTCCCTATATGGGTCATTCTATGTCTCTGAAATGGCACCCTATTCCCTATATGGGTCATTCTACATCTCTGAAATGGCACCCTATTCCCTATATGGGTCATTCTACATCTCTGAAATGGCACCCTATTCCCTATATGGGTCATTCTACATCTCTGAAATGGCACCCTATTCCCTATATGGGTCATTCTACATCTCTGAAATGGCACCCTATTCCCTATATATGGGTCATTCTACAGAAGTGGTGCAAATTGGGAGTGGGAGGAAAATAATCTAAATGGTGTCCTATTTTCCCCCAAACTTTCAGCACACGTCTTCCAGCCTGTCAGGTTGACATATTCACTACTCACACACTTTGTTTGTATTTCATATTTTAAATGTTTTACTTGAATTCTTTACCAACCCAATAAATGTGTCACGACTGAAACAGAGTAAAGAAACAGCAATAAAGGGAAAACGATGCACACTAGATCAAATCAAATGTTATTAGTCACATACACGTGGTTAGCAGATGTTAATGCGAGTGTAGCGAAATGCTTGTGTTTCTAGTTCCGACAATGCAGTAATAACCAACAAGTAATCTAACCTGACAATTCCACAACTACTAACTTATACACACAAGTGTAAAGGGATAAAGAATATGTACATAAAGATAAATGAATGAGTGATGGTACAGAACAGCATAGGTGAGATGCAGTAGATGGTATAGAGTACAGACTAGAGTACACACTAGAGTACACACTAGAGTACAGACTAGAGTACACACTAGAGTACACACTAGAGTACACACTAGTGAACATTTGATGAACCTTATAATTCTGTATTTTTTTTAATCTGCATACCAAATTAACAGAAATAGTAAAAACTGTTTATTTTTTATTTTTTTACGTCATTTTCAAAAACTTTCAATCTAATTTGGTTTGAGTGAAACTAATCTAAAAATATTACTGGGATTTTTGGGGGGGGCAGGGGAACAATCTGAAACCAAAACCAAATCCAAACTGTATAGAAATTGTAATAGACCTAAATCTTTAGTCTCTTCACTCTGTCCATCTTGATAAGTCATCTGTAGTCTCTTCACTCTGTCCATCTTGATAAGTCATCTGTAGTCTCTACACTCTGTCCATCTTGATAAATCATCTGTAGTCTCTTCACTCTGTCCATCTTGATAAGTCATCTGTAGTCTCTTCACTCTGTCCATCTTGATAAGTCATCTGTAGTCTCTTCACTCTGTCCATCTTGATAAGTCATCTGTAGTCTCTTCACTCTGTCCATCTTGATAAGTCATCTGTAGTCTCTTCACTCAGTCCATCTTGATAAGTCATCTGTAGTCTCTTCACTCTGTCCATCTTGATAAGTCATCTGTAGTCTCTTCACTCTGTCCATCTTGATAAGTCATCTGTAGTCTCTTCACTCTGTCCATCTTGATAAGTCATCTGTAGTCTCTTCACTCAGTCCATCTTGATAAGTCATCTGTAGTCTCTTCACTCTGTCCATCTTGATAAGTCATCTGTAGTCTCTTCACTCAGTCCATCTTGATAAGTCATCTGTAGTCTCTTCACTCTGTCCATCTTGATAAGTCATCTGTAGTCTCTTCACTCTGTCCATCTTGATAACGGTCATCTAGAAGAAGTTAGACAGTCGTGGAGCGATGTTGAGAGGACCATTTTTTGCACATTTTGACGGCGAGGAATGGATATAACTAGTTTTACTATAGACATTGTCATTGCGGGCTTCCACCACATAAAAGTAGTCACCTGGTGGTTGGGGATTCCTATGGGTTGGCAGTGATCAGCCAATGATCAGACAGCATTGTCTTCTTCAAGTTGGGTTGCCTATGGTTTCGTAAAACCAAAAGGTAATATCCAGGAGCCAAGATTTATTCCAGGACACTGGTCCCAAGATCCAAACTCAGACACAGTGAGTTGAGACCATGACAGGTTGAAGACCGAATGTATGTGGTCTAAAGACCAAGACCACACGGTAAAGAGGACCATGGACCCATTTCTTCAATTGTAAGAAACTCAAGTAGAGTAAACTAGAATACAGTTAGGTAGAGTACAGTAGAATACAGTAGAGCACAGTACAGTAGAATACAGTAGAGCACAGTACAGTAGAGCACAGTACAGTAGAGCACAGTGCAGTAGAGCACAGTACAGTAGAGCACAGTGCAGTAGAGCACAGTACAGTGCAGTAGAGCACAGTACAGTAGAGCACAGTACAGTAGAATACAGTAGAGCACAGTGCAGTAGAGCACAGTACAGTAGAGCACAGTACAGTGCAGTAGAGCACAGTACAGTAGAGCACAGTACAGTAGAATACAGTAGAGCACAGTGCAGTAGAGTAGAGCACAGTGCAGTAGAGCACAGTACAGTGCAGTGCAGTAGAGCACAGTACAGTCTATAACGTTCTATACTGTAATGTAATGTTTTGGCCAAATAGATGTCAGTGTTTTGGGCTCTTGGAGGGTTGGAGCCCCCTGCTGGTAATACATCTCAGTACTCTGTCCACATGTCCACTACCCACATGGTGGTCCTCTGTAGCTCAGTCGGTGGAGCCTGGACGCACGCTACTTTATAAATGGAGATAGACGTCACTGGCGCTGCCCGTGCTGTCACAGACGCCATAATGGCACAGATACAAAGAGGAGACCTCGATATATCTATTCCGGTGTCAATTGTTTCTTGTTTGGACAATATTGATTTAATTTGGACTTTAATGAATCACTATAGCTTAGTTATCTTTTCATTTGGGCAGATGTACATCCCCAGCAAACATATCTTCTTTTTTTGTTGTTGTCCAAAAACAGTACTTTACATATTTCTTGATAGATTAGATTTTTCGTTAGTGACACTTGATGTATCAACTTGCTCACTCATTTTCCTCCTCAGTGTTGTCAGACAGACTAGTCACCGTGTGACTGTGGTGGAGAGGGGTACAATCCCATCACCTGGTGATTAGTCACCGTGTGACTGTGGTGGAGAGGGGTACAATCCCATCACCTGGTGATTAGTCACCGTGTGACTGTGGTGGAGAGGGGTACAATCCCATCACCTGGTGATTAGTCACCGTGTGGCCGTGGTGGAGAGGGGTACAATCCCATCACCTGGTGATTAGTCACCATGTGACTGTGGTGGAGAGGGGTACAATCCCATCACCTGGTGATTAGTCACCATGTGACTGTGGTGGAGAGGGGTACAATCCCATCACCTGGTGATTAGTCACCATGTGACTGTGGTGGAGAGGGGTACAATCCCATCACCTGGTGATTAGTCACCGTGTGACCGTGGTGGAGAGGGGTACAATCCCATCACCTGGTGATTAGTCACCGTGTGGCCGTGGTGGAGAGGGGTACAATCCCATCACCTGGTGATTAGTCACCGTGTGACTGTGGTGGAGAGGGGTACAATCCCATCACCTGGTGATTTGTCACCGTGTGACTGTGGTGGAGAGGGGTACAATCCCATCACCTGGTGATTAGTCACCGTGTGACTGTGGTGGAGAGGGGTACAATCCCATCACCTGGTGATTAGTCACCGTGTGACCGTGGTGGAGAGGGGTACAATCCCATCACCTGGTGATTAGTCACCGTGTGGCCGAGGTGGAGAGGGGTACAATCCCATCACCTGGTGATTTGTCACCGTGTGACTGTGGTGGAGAGGGGTACAATCCCATCACCTGGTGATTAGTCACCGTGTGACTGTGGTGGAGAGGGGTACAATCCCATCACCTGGTGATTAGTCACCGTGTGACCGTGGTGGAGAGGGGTACAATCCCATCACCTGGTGATTAGTCACCGTGTGGCCGAGGTGGAGAGGGGTACAATCCCATCACCTGGTGATTAGTCACAGGACCACAGGTTCTGTCAGTCTCATAGGATGGACCACAGGTTCTGTCAGTCTCATAGGATGGACCACAGGTTCTATCAGTCTCATAGGATGGACCACAGGTTCTATCAGTCTTATAGGATGGACCACAGGTTCTATCAGTCTCATAGGATGGACCACAGGTTCTATCAGTCTTATAGGATGGACCACAGGTTCTATCAGTCTTATAGGATGGACCACAGGTTCTATCAGTCTTATAGGATGGACCACAGGTTCTATCAGTCTTATAGGATGGACCACAGGTTCTGTCTGATAGTGTTGGTTTACTGTAATATAGATAGTGTTGGTTTATTGTAATGTAGATAGTGTTGGTTTATTGTAATGTAGATAGTGTTGGTTTATTGTAATATAGATAGTGTTGGTTTACTGTAATATAGATAGTGTTGGTTTACTGTAATATAGATAGTGATGGTTTATTGTAATATAGATAGTGTTGGTTTACTGTAATATATATAGTGTTGGTTTATTGTAATATAGATAGTGTTGGTTAACTGTAATATAGATAGTGTTGGTTTACTGTAATATATATAGTGTTGGTTTACTGTAATATATATAGTGTTGGTTTATTGTAATATAGATAGTGTTGGTTAACTGTAATGTAGATAGTGTTGGTTAACTGTAATATATATAGTGTTGGTTTACTGTAATATATATAGTGTTGGTTTATTGTAATATAGATAGTGTTGGTTTTTTGTAATGTAGATAGTGTTGGTTTTTTGTAATGTAGATAGTGTTGGTTCGTCACCTGTTTATTTGTCTGAAGTTCTTAAATGGCGACTGCCTTTAAAATGCAACAAATCCTTTTGAAAACAGCCTATATGGCATCGATATGGGTTTAGAAACAGTTATTCTAGTGTCAAGATTAAGTACATAGGATCGTGACGGTCTTTAAGTCAGGCTGGTCTAAAATGGCGTTTGGAACATCCGTGCATCACAATGGGTGTTCTGATGACTGATGTTTTGTACAACATCCCTCCTTTTGACCCCAAACGACTTCAACGACGGCAGTCTCAGACTGAAGCCCAACATAGAGCAGCGGAAGAATTCAGTATGAGGTCGTCAGGCCAATCTGTATTCAGTATGAGGTCGTCAGGCCAATCTGTATTCAGTATGAGGTCGTCAGGCCAATCTGTATTCAGTACGAGGTCGTCAGGCCAATCTGTATTCAGTATGAGGTCGTCAGGCCAATCTGTATTCAGTATGAGGTCGTCAGGCCAATCTGTATTCAGTATGAGGTCGTCAGGCCAATCTGTATTCAGTATGAGGTCGTCAGGCCAATCTGTATTCAGTACGAGGTCGTCAGGCCAATCTGTATTCAGTACGAGGTCGTCAGCCAATCTGTATTCAGTATGAGGTCGTCAGGCCAATCTGTATTCAGTACGAGGTCGTCAGGCCAATCTGTATTCAGTACGAGGTCGTCAGGCCAATCTGTATTCAGTACGAGGTCGTCAGGCCAATCTGTATTCAGTACGAGGTCGTCAGGCCAATCTGTATTCAGTATGAGGTCGTCAGGCCAATCTGTATTCAGTATGAGGTCGTCAGGCCAATCTGTATTCAGTATGAGGTCGTCAGACCAATCTGTATTCAGTATGAGGTCGTCAGGCCAATCTGTATTCGGTACGAGGTCGTCAGGCCAATCTGTATTCAGTATGAGGTCGTCAGGCCAATCTGTATTTAGTATCTGTATTCAGTATGAGGTCGTCAGCCAATCTGTATTCAGTATGAGGTCGTCAAGCCAATCTGTATTCAGTATCTGTATTCAGTATGAGGTCGTCAGGCCAATCTGTATTCAGTAGGAGGTCGTCAGGCCAATCTGTATTCAGTATGAGGTCGTCAGGCCAATCTGTATTCAGTATGAGGTCGTCAGGCCAATCTGTATTCAGTATCTGTATTCAGTACGAGGTCGTCAGGCCAATCTGTATTCAGTATGAGGTCGTCAGGCCAATCTGTATTCAGTATGAGGTCGTCAGGCCAATCTGTATTCAGTGTGAGGTCGTCAGGCCAATCTGTATTCAGTACGAGGTCGTCAGGCCAATCTGTATTCAGTATGAGGTCGTCAGACCAATCTGTATTCAGTACGAGGTCGTCAGGCCAATCTGTATTCAGTATGAGGTCGTCAGGCCAATCTGTATTCAGTACGAGGTCGTCAGGCCAATTTGTATTCAGTATGAGGTCGTCAGGCCAATCTGTATTCAGTACGAGGTCGTCAGGCCAATCTGTATTCAGTATGAGGTCGTCAGGCCAATCTGTATTCAGTATGAGGTCGTCAGGCCAATCTGTATTCAGTATGACGTCGTCAGGCCAATCTGTATTCAGTATGAGGTATTAAAATATGCAGATGTGTGTATCTCTCTCTCAGATGTCAACTGTGTGTGTGTGTGTGTGTGTGTGTGTGTGTGTGTGTGTGTGTGTGTGTGTGTGTGTGTGTGTGTCTGTGTCTGTCTTGGTCAGCTGTGTTACTTAGCATGTGGATTAATTCCTGCTGGTTATCTGTGCTAGATGTAATGAGGCAGCCCTGGCCAGCAGTGGTAATCAGGCTGCCTTCCTTTGTTCCCTCGCTCTTCCCTCTCCTCTCCCTACTCCCCCATCCTGCACTTCTAAACTGATAGCTTGAAGAGAGTCAAATTGAAGGGGATTATAAACTAATGTAATGGCAGACCCCAATTCACCAGGCAACCTGCAGGGTGATTCTGCGAGACAGGCTCTGGTATCCAGGAAGCAGCATTTCAAGACGTGGCCTCTGGCTAATATAGGAGAGGGTAGCTGGGTCAGTAGCTAATATAGGAGGGGGTAGCTGGGTCTCTAGCTAGTATAGGAGGGGGTAGCTGGGTCTCTAGTTAATATAGGAGGGGGTAGCTGGGTCTCTAGCTAATATAGGAGGGGGTAGCTGGGTCTCTAGCTAATATAGGAGGGGGTAGCTGGGTCTCTAGTTAATATAGGAGGGGGTAGCTGGGTCTCTAGCTAGTATAGGAGGGGGTAGCTGGGTCTCTAGCTAGTATAGGAGGGGGTAGCTGGGTCTCTAGCTAGTATAGGAGGGGGTAGCTGGGTCTCTAGTTAATATAGGAGGGGGTAGCTGGGTCTCTAGCTAATATAGGAGGGGGTAGCTGGGTCTCTAGTTAATATAGGAGGGGGTAGCTGGGTCTCTAGTTAATATAGGAGGGGGTAGCTGGGTCTCTAGTTAATATAGGAGGGGGTAGCTGGGTCTCTAGCTAATATAGGAGGGGGTAGCTGGGTCTCTAGCTAGTATAGGAGGGGGTAGCTGGGTCTCTAGCTAATATAGGAGGGGGTAGCTGGGTCTCTAGCTAGTATAGGAGGGGGTAGCTGGGTCTCTAGCTAGTATAGGAGGGGGTAGCTGGGTCTCTAGTTAATATAGGAGGGGGTAGCTGGGTCTCTAGCTAGTATAGGAGGGGGTAGCTGGGTCTCTAGCTAGTATAGGAGGGGGTAGCTGGGTCTCTAGTTATTATAGGAGGGGGTAGCTGGGTCTCTAGTTAATATAGGAGGGGGTAGCTGGGTCTTTAGTTAATATAGGAGGGGATAGCTGGGTCTCTAGTTAATATAGGAGGGGGTAGCTGGGTCTCTAGGTAATATAGGAGGGGGTAGCTGGGTCTCTAGTTAATATAGGATGGGGCAGCTGGGTCTCTAGCTAATATAGGAGGGGGCAGCTGGGTCTCCAGCTAATATAGGAGGGGGTAGCTGGGTCTCTAGCTAATATAGGAGGGGGTAGCTGGGTCTCTAGCTAGTATAGGAGGGGGTAGCTGGGTCTCTAGTTATTATAGGAGGGGGTAGCTGGGTCTCTAGTTAATATAGGAGGGGGTAGCTGGGTCTCTAGTTAATATAGGAGGGGGTAGCTGGGTCTCTAGTTAATATAGGAGGGGGTAGCTGGGTCTCTAGGTAATATAGGAGGGGGTAGCTGGGTCTCTAGCTAATATAGGAGGGGGCAGCTGGGTCTCTAGCTAATATAGGAGGGGGTAGCTGGGTCTCCAGCTAATATAGGAGGGGGTAGCTGGGTCTCTAGCTAATATAGGAGGGGGTAGCTGGGTCTCTAGCTAATATAGGAGGGGGTAGCTGGGTCTCTAGCTAGTATAGGAGGGGGTAGCTGGGTCTCTAGCTAATATAGGAGGGGGTAGCTGGGTCTCTAGCTAATATAGGAGGGGGTAGCTGGGTCTCTAGTTAATATAGGAGGGGGTAGCTGGGTCTCTAGTTAATATAGGAGGGGGTAGCTGGGTCTCTAGTTAATATAGGAGGAGGTAGCTGGGTCTCTAGGTAATATAGGAGGGGGTAGCTGGGTCTCTAGTTAATATAGGAGGGGGTAGCTGGGTCTCTAGTTAATATAGGAGGGGGTAGCTGGGTCTCTAGTTAATATAGGAGGGGGTAGCTGGGTCTCTAGGTAATATAGGAGGGGGTAGCTGGGTCTCTAGTTAATATAGGAGGGGGTAGCTGGGTCTCTAGGTAATATAGGAGGGGGTAGCTGGGTCTCTGGGTGGTGACTTGGGTTTCACTGTGTGTCTATTCTCTAGATTGATCAGAAGGTCTTTGATAAAGTGCTTGTTCTCATCCGTCTTCCTGTGACTGACCCTGGCCTGTACGTTCTCGGTTACCAACAGTTCTACAGTACTTAAATTGACTGACCTGTTTTCTGTTTTCTCCTAGAGGTTTACTGTAGTGACTAATTCTCTGTGTGTTCTCTGTCTTCCCAGGTCTGCTGATAGGGTCTGGCTGTGCTCTCTACCCGCTGGGCTGGGACAGTGAGGAGGTCCGACAGACCTGCAACAACACCTCTGACCAGTTTGAACTGGGTGAGTTTAGTTCACTCCTCCATCCACAACGTAGATCTGTACAGAGTTTACAACATAGACCTGTACAGAGTTTACAACATAGAGCTGTACAGAGTTCACTCCTCCATCCACAACGTAGATCTGTACAGAGTTTACAACATAGATCTGTACAGAGTTCACTCCTCCATCCACAACGTAGATCTGTACAGAGTTTACAACATAGAGCTGTACAGAGTTCACTCCTCCACCCGCAATGTACATCTGTACAGAGTTTACAACATAGATCTGTACAGAGTTCACAACATAGATCTGTACATAGTTTACACCTTCATGCCAGCAAGGCACATGAAAATGTAGACACACACATTGTAAACTCACACTGTGGAAGTATTGATGCTATAGGCTACTGTAACTTTAGTTCCTTGGCAAGCAAGACGTCAAACCTCTTGGTTTAAATTTAGAGAACATCGGTCAGCAGAGGCAGAGTCCCCATTTGTCCTGTAAACTCCTGTACATTGCAAGTATACTGAGGAGTCCCCATTTGTCCTGTACATAGCAAGTATACTGAGGTGTCCCCATTTGTTCTGTCAACTCCTGTACATAGCAAGTATACTGAGGAGTCCCCATTTGTCCTGTAAACTCCTGTACATAGCAAGTATACTAAGGAGTCCCCATTTGTCCTGTCAACTCCTGTACATAGCAAGTATACTGAGGTGTCCCCATTTGTCCTGTCAACTCCTGTACATAGCAAGTATACTGAGGAGTCCCCATTTGTTCTGTCAACTCCTGTACATAGTAAGTATACTGAGGAGTCCCCATTTGTCCTGTCAACTCCTGTACATAGTAAGTATACTGAGGAGTCCCCATTTGTCCTGTCAACTCCTGTACATAGCAAGTATACTGAGGAGTCCCCATTTGTATTGTGTGAAGAATGATTTGTGGGAGAAACCCCCCCCCCCCCCCCCCCCCGATTTAATCAATTTTAGAATAACCTAATGTAATGTAACAAAATGTGAAAAAGGGGTCTGAATACTTTCCCAGATGCACTGTATCTACCTTGGACCCTGTCAAAATCATTCGTGGGGGAAAAAAAACAAAAACATTTTGACAAATCAAATGTTCCCCACAAAAATAATAATAAACAAACATAAATGTTAAGACTTCAACAGTGAATTGGTTTTTAAGCTTATTTGAACCTTTAACACCAAAACAGCCTATAGATATGAATTAATGTGAGTCGCTCTATCAGTGTTGTTGTTGTCTGCAGACATGTTTGTTATATGAAGATGACTCTGCAGCTGTAGTTGTGTAGAGGGTCATTATATTCTGAGAGTGTTTCTGAGCATCATTCTTCTCCGTCCCAAATCGCACCCTATTCCCTATATAGTGCACAACTTTTGACTAGAGCCACCATAGGCACTGTATAGGGAATGGGGTGCCATTTTGGACACAGTCAGGTGTCCCCTGGGACTACCCAGCATGCATTGGGAGAGGAAAACAGACAGTTTGTCTCAGCACAGATGTCGTGATGTCTCTACAGTCAGCCCGTATCACCCCCACAGGAATTAGTAGGCAACTATGAAGGAGATTTAGAGATAGAGAATAGAATGGGGTTTGTTGTTCCTATAAAGTGAGGCTGTTTATACAACTGTTTTGTTATACAGTCATTTGGTATGATGATAATCACAGTGTAATCAATGTCCAATATCTTTTGGGTAACTATGGGGTGTCTTTGGGGTAACTATGGGGTAACTATGGGGTATCTATGGGGTAACTATGGGGTAACTATGGGGTATCTATGGGGTATCTATGGGGTATCTATGGGGTATCTATGGGGTAACTATGGGGTAACTATGGGGTAACTATGGGGTAACTATGGGGTATCTATGGGGTATCTATGGGGTAACTATGGGGTAACTATGGGGTAACTATGGGGTATCTATGGGGTATCTATGGGGTAACTATGGTATCTATGGGGTATCTATGGGGTAACTATGGGGTATCTATGGGGTAACTATGGGGTATCTATGGGGTAACTATGGGGTATCTATGGGGTAACTATGGGGTATCTTTAAAAAAAATAAAAATAATAACCTTTATTTAACTAGGCAAGTCATAACAAATTCTTATTTTCAATGACGGCCTAAGAACAGTGGGTTAACTGCCTTGTTCAGGGGCAGAACGACGGATTTATATGAGGTCTATCAGGTGATTCCTCATGAAAATATCATTATTTAGGGATTTTCACAAAATATAATCAATAGAATGATCCTTTGGAGGAAGGATTGTTGACATATATTTGACATGTGTATCTAAAAGCATAACTGAGAAATAACTCATCAAAGATGGCATATTTATCACATTTTGGCCTACCCAGCCTTCCTTCAATACTCCATAATGAAACATTATATTAAAGGAGGTACCTACAGATGAAACATTATGGAGTATTAAAGGAGACACCTACAGATGAAACATTATGGAGTATTAAAGGAGACATCTACAGATGAAACATTATGGAGTATTAAAGGAGCCATCTACAGATGAAACATTATGGAGTATTAAAGGAGGCACCTACAGATGAAACATTATGGAGTATTAAAGGAGACACCTACAGATGAAACATTATGGAGTATTAGAGGAGGCACCTACAGATGAAACATTATGGAGTATTAAAGGAGACACCTACAGATGAAACATTATGGAGTATTAAAGGAGACACCTACAGATGAAACATTATGGAGTATTAAAGGACGCACCTACAGATTAAACAGTATGGAGTATTAAAGGAGACACCTACAGATGAAACATTATGGAGTATTAAAGTAGGCACCTACAGATGAAACATTATGGAGTATTAAAGGAGGCACCTACAGATGAAACATTATGGACTATTGAAGGAGGCACCTACAGATGAAACATTATGGAGTATTAAAGGAGGCACCTACAGATGAAACATTATGGAGTATTAAAGGAGGCATCTACAGATGAAACATTATGGAGTATTAAAGGAGGCACCTACAGATGAAACATTATGGAGTTTTAAAGGAGGCACCTACAGATGAAACATTATGGAGTATTAAAGGAGACACCTACAGATGAAACATTATGGAGTATTAGAGGAGGCACCTACAGATGAAACATTATGGAGTATTAAAGGAGACACCTACAGATGAAACATTATGGAGTATTAAAGGAGACACCTACAGATGAAACATTATGGAGTATTAAAGGACGCACCTACAGATTAAACAGTATGGAGTATTAAAGGAGGCACCTACAGATTAAACAATATGGAGTATTAAAGGAGACACCTACAGATGAAACATTATGGAGTATTAAAGGAGGCATCTACAGATGAAACATTATGGAGTATTAAAGGAGGCACCTACAGATGAAACATTATGGAGTTTTAAAGGAGGCACCTACAGATGAAACATTATGGAGTATTAAAGGAGACACCTACAGATGAAACATTATGGAGTATTAGAGGAGGCACCTACAGATGAAACATTATGGAGTATTAAAGGAGACACCTACAGATGAAACATTATGGAGTATTAAAGGAGACACCTACAGATGAAACATTATGGAGTATTAAAGGACGCACCTACAGATTAAACAGTATGGAGTATTAAAGGAGGCACCTACAGATTAAACAATATGGAGTATTAAAGGAGACACCTACAGATGAAACATTATGGAGTATTAAAGGAGGCATCTACAGATGAAACATTATGGAGTATTGAAGGAGGCACCTACATATGAAACATTATGGAGTATTAAAGGAGACACCTACAGATGAAACATTATGGAAAATTAAAGGAAGGCACCTACAGATGAAACATTATGGAGTATTAAACGAGACACCTACAGATGAAACATTATGGAGTATTGAAGGAGGCACCTACAGATGAAACATTATGGAGTATTAAAGGAGACACCTACAGATTAAACATTATGGAGTATTAAAGGAGACATCTACAGATGAAACATTATGGAGTATTAAAGGAGACACCTACAGATGAAACATTATGGAGTATTGAAGGAGGCACCTACAGATGAAACATTATGGAGTATTAAAGGAGGCACCTACAGATGAAACATTATGGAGTATTAAAGGAGACACCTACAGATGAAACATTATGGAGTATTAAACGAGACACCTACAGATGAAACATTATGGAGTATTGAAGGAGGCACCTACAGATGAAACATTATGGAGTATTAAAGGAGGCACCTACAGATGAAACATTATGGAGTTTTAAAGGAGGCACCTACAGATGAAACATTATGGAGTATTAAAGGAGACACCTACAGATGAAACATTATGGAGTATTAGAGGAGGCACCTACAGATGAAACATTATGGAGTATTAAAGGAGACACCTACAGATGAAACATTATGGAGTATTAAAGGAGACACCTACAGATGAAACATTATGGAGTATTAAAGGACGCACCTACAGATTAAACAGTATGGAGTATTAAAGGAGGCACCTACAGATTAAACAATATGGAGTATTAAAGGAGACACCTACAGATGAAACATTATGGAGTATTAAAGGAGGCATCTACAGATGAAACATTATGGAGTATTGAAGGAGGCACCTACATATGAAACATTATGGAGTATTAAAGGAGACACCTACAGATGAAACATTATGGAAAATTAAAGGAAGGCACCTACAGATGAAACATTATGGAGTATTAAACGAGACACCTACAGATGAAACATTATGGAGTATTGAAGGAGGCACCTACAGATGAAACATTATGGAGTATTAAAGGAGACACCTACAGATTAAACATTATGGAGTATTAAAGGAGACATCTACAGATGAAACATTATGGAGTATTAAAGGAGACACCTACAGATGAAACATTATGGAGTATTGAAGGAGGCACCTACAGATGAAACATTATGGAGTATTAAAGGAGGCACCTACAGATGAAACATTATGGAGTATTAAAGGAGACATCTACAGATGAAACATTATGGAGTATTAAACGAGACACCTACAGATGAAACATTATGGAGTATTGAAGGAGGCACCTACAGATGAAACATTATGGAGTATTAAAGGAGACACCTACAGATTAAACATTATGGAGTATTAAAGGAGACATCTACAGATGAAACATTATGGAGTATTAAAGGAGACACCTACAGATGAAACATTATGGAGTATTGAAGGAGGCACCTACAGATGAAACATTATGGAGTATTAAAGGAGGCACCTACAGATGAAACATTATGGAGTATTAAAGGAGACATCTACAGATGAAACATTATGTAGTATTGAAGGATGGCTGGGTAGGCCAAAATGTGATAAATATGCCATCTTTAATAAGTTATTTCTCAGTTATGCTTTTAGATACAAATGTCAAATATATGTCAACAATCCTTCCTCCAAAGGATCATTCTATTGATTATATTTCATAAAAATCCACAAAATCATGGTATTTCTGTTGTCCTGGTTTCGTTAGGAATCACCTTATCAGTATCCTTGAGGGCATCTTGTCTCGCGTTTAAGTATGGTTCAGGGAGAGGTAGATTTAGCAATGTCTTCTGGAATGTGTGTCAGAGAGAGTCCAGTACATTTGTCATTCAGTGTTGACCTTTTATAGAGGTATAATGTCTGTTATAGAGAGTTATAATGTCTGTTATAGAGAGTTATAATGTCTGTTATAGAGAGGCATAATGTCTATTATAGAGAGTTATAATGTCTGTTACAGAGAGGTATAATGTCTGTTATAGAGAGTTATAATGTCTGTTATAGAGAGTTATAATGTCTGTTATAGAGAGTTATAATGTCTGTTATAGAGAGTTATAATGTCTGTTATAGAGAGGCATAATGTCTGTTATAGAGAGTTATAATGTCTGTTACAGAGAGGCATAATGTCTGTTATAGAGAGTTATAATGTCTGTTATAGAGAGGCATAATGTCTGTTATAGAGAGTTATAATGTCTGTTATAGAGAGTTATAATGTCTGTTATAGAGAGGTATAATGTATGTTATAGAGAGTTATAATGTCTGTTATAGAGAGACATAATGTATGTTATAGAGAGGCATAATGTCTGTTATAGAGAGTTATAATGTCTGTTATAGAGAGGTATAATGTCTGTTATAGAGAGGCATAATGTCTGTTATAGAGAGTTATAATGTCTGTTATAGAGAGGTATAATGTCTGTTATAGAGAGTTATAATGTCTGTTATAGAGAGTTATAATGTCTGTTATAGAGTTATAATGTCTGTTATAGAGAGGTATAATGTCTGTTATAGAGAGGTATAATGTCTGTTATAGAGAGGTATAATGTCTGTTATAGAGAGTTATAATGTCTGTTATAGAGAGTTATAATGTCTGTTATAGAGAGGCATAATGTCTGTTATAGAGAGTTATAATGTCTGTTATAAAGAGGCATAATGTCTGTTATAGAGAGTTATAATGTCTGTTTAACTTCAGTTTTAACACTGTTTAGTGAATGAGTGTCTCTGCAACAATGACCCTATTTCACACACAGGAGGGAAAAGTCAGAAGCTTGAACTAAAATGTCAAGTAGTCCAAGACCTAATATGCTAGTGTACGTTTAGCATAGACGCTAAGATGCTAGTGTACGTTTAGCATAAAAGCTAATATGCTAGTGTATGTTTAGCATAGAAGCTAAGATGCTAGTGTACGTTTAGCATAGAAGCTAATATGCTAGTGTACGTTTAGCATAGAAGCTATGATGCTAGTGTGTGCTTAAGGCGTCGGCATGCTTCAGTTCGGCTAGGTGAACTGAACGAGTGTCCCTAAAAGACCTTCGCTTGAAAAGCAAGAATAAAGCAGCATTAGTACTGTTTGTCCATTTTGAGATGCCGTAGCCAAAAAATTTACTAAATTAATCTAAGATAACTCAAGAAATCTGTCATAAATTTTAGACGTTTTTGCAGAGGAGATTTTAGTCACACAATTTTACATAACATGTTTTGCATGAAAACGAGTCCTCTCTCTCGTTGAATGTCAACAAAGACTTTATTGAAGAATCCCTACTGTTGACCAATCACCGACGAAGGGGCGTAGACTTCGGCTTGCCTCCAGAAAAAATTATGTGCGCCCGAACAGCCAAAAATCTAAAACCTCACAAAATGTTGTCATAATATATGCACAAACTCCTCCAAACTATTTCAGCTGGGAAGCACGTGGATGCCTTTAGTGTAGATGCTAAGATGCTAGCGTACGTTTAGCATAGAAGCTAATATGCTAGTGTACGTTTAGCATAGAAGCTATGATGCTAGTGTGTGCTTAAGGCGTCGGCATGCTTCAGTTCGGCTAGGTGAACTGAACGAGTGTCCCTAAAAGACCTTCGCTTGAAAAGCAAGAATAAAGCAGCATTAGTACTGTTTGTCCATTTTGAGATGCCGTAGCCAAAAAATTTACTAAATTAATCTAAGATAACTCAAGAAATCTGTCATAAATTTTAGACGTTTTTGCAGAGGAGATTTTAGTCACACAATTTTACATAACATGTTTTGCATGAAAACGAGTCCTCTCTCTCGTTGAATGTCAACAAAGACTTTATTGAAGAATCCCTACTGTTGACCAATCACCGACGAAGGGGCGTAGACTTCGGCTTGCCTCCAGAAAAAATTATGTGCGCCCGAACAGCCAAAAATCTAAAACCTCACAAAATGTTGTCATAATATATGCACAAACTCCTCCAAACTATTTCAGCTGGGAAGCACGTGGATGCCTTTAGTGTAGATGCTAAGATGCTAGCGTACGTTTAGCATAGAAGCTAATATGCTAGTGTACGTTTAGCATAGAAGCTATGATGCTAGTGTGTGCTTAAGGCGTCGGCATGCTTCAGTTCGGCTAGGTGAACTGAACGAGTGTCCCTAAAAGACCTTCGCTTGAAAAGCAAGAATAAAGCAGCATTAGTACTGTTTGTCCATTTTGAGATGCCGTAGCCAAAAAATTTACTAAATTAATCTAAGATAACTCAAGAAATCTGTCATAAATTTTAGACGTTTTTGCAGAGGAGATTTTAGTCACACAATTTTACATAACATGTTTTGCATGAAAACGAGTCCTCTCTCTCGTTGAATGTCAACAAAGACTTTATTGAAGAATCCCTACTGTTGACCAATCACCGACGAAGGGGCGTAGACTTCGGCTTGCCTCCAGAAAAAATTATGTGCGCCCGAACAGCCAAAAATCTAAAACCTCACAAAATGTTGTCATAATATATGCACAAACTCCTCCAAACTATTTCAGCTGGGAAGCACGTGGATGCCTTTAGTGTAGATGCTAAGATGCTAGCGTACCTTTAGCATAGAAGCTAAGATGCTAGCGTACCTTTAGCATAGAAGCTAAGATGCTAGCGTACCTTTAGCATAGAAGCTAAGATGCTAGTATACGTTTAGCATAGAAGCTAAGATGCTAGTATACGTTTAGCATAGAAGCTAAGATGCTAGCGTACGTTTAGCATAGATGCTGTAATTTCGCACAACGAGATATAGACCTTTAAACTGGGAATTAAACTCCAACAACATATCAACCACCAGCATAGATGCTGCTGCCATAACCCAATACTCACACAAACATGAATATTTACATTTGTACTGTCAAAATGTAGCATATCTCTCTCTCTCTCTCTCTCTCTCTCTAGGTTCCTGTGAGATTGGCTGGGCCTACTACTGTACGGGGGCCGGGGCCGCTGCTGCAATGCTGCTGTGTACCTGGATGGCCTGTTTCTCAGGGAAGAGAAAGAAGCAGTACCCTTACTAGATGAACCAGCTGGGGGAGGGAGGAGGAGAAGGGGTACCCCTACTAGATGAACCGGCTGGGGGAGGGAGGAGGAGAAGGGGTACCCCTACTAGATGAACCGGCTGGGGGAGGGAGGAGGAGAAGGGGTACCCCTACTAGATGAACCGGCTGGGGGAGGGAGGAGGAGAAGGGGTACCCCTACTAGATGAACCGGCTGGGGGAGGGAGGAGGAGAAGGGGTACCCCTACTAGATGAACCGGCTGGGGGAGGGAGGAGGAGAAGGGGTACCCCTACTAGATGAACCGGCTGGGGGAGGGAGGAGGAGAAGGGGTACCCCTACTAGATGAACCAGCTGGGGGAGGGAGGAGGAGAAGGGGTACCCCTACTAGATGAACCAGCTGGGGGAGGGAGGAGGAGAGGGGGTACCCTTACTAGATGAACCGGCTGGGGGAGGGAGGAGGAGAAGGGGTACCCCTACTAGATGAACCAGCTGGGGGAGGGAGGAGGAGAAGGGGTACCCCTACTAGATGAACCAGCTGGGGGAGGGAGGGGGAGAAGGGGTAGCCCTACTAGATGAACCAGCTGGGGGAGGGAGGAGGAGAAGGGGTACCCCTACTAGATGAACCAGCTGGGGGAGGGAGGGGGAGAAGGGGTAGCCCTACTAGATGAACCAGCTGGGGGAGGGAGGAGGAGAAGGGGTACCCCTACTAGATGAACCGGCTGGGGGAGGGAGGAGGAGGGAACCAGCTGGGGGAGAGAGGAGGAGAAGGGGTACCCCTACTAGATGAACCAGCTGGGGGAGAGAGGAGAAGGGGTAGCCTGACTAGAAATTAGATGCGAAGGAGGACCTTTACTAGAAGAACATCCCAAATGGCACCCGATTCCTTATAGAGTGTGTTTCCTTGACCAGAGCCCTATGGCCACTGGGGGATAATACTGCACTATAAAGGGAGTAGAGTGGCATTTGGAAGGCAGCCTATAGGAGCCACTTGGTGGGAGGAAAGAGAAGAGACAGGCCTATAGACTACTGCAGGCTACTACATAGTCCTACAGACTACTACATACTACTACATGCTACTACAGGCTACTGCAGGCTACTACAGATTACAACATTGTCCTACAGACTACAACATAGTCCTACAGACTACTACAGGCTACTACATGCTACTACAGACTACTGCAGGCTACTACAGGCTACTGTAGGCTACTACAGACTACTACAGACTACTGCAGGCTACTACAGGCTACTACAGGCTACTGCAGGCTACTGTAGGCTACTACAGGCTACTACAGGCTACTGCAGGCTACTACAGGCTACTACAGGCTACTGCAGGCTACTGCAGGCTACTACAGACTACTGCAGGCTACTACAGGCTACTGTAGGCTACTACAGACTACTACAGACTACTGCAGACTACTGCAGGCTACTACAGGCTACTGCAGGCTACTGCAGGCTACTGTAGGCTACTACAGGCTACTGCAGACTACTGCAGGCTACTACAGGCTACTACAGGCTACTACAGACTACTGCAGGCTACTACAGGCTACTACAGACTGCGGCAGGTTTCTACAGACTACTACAGACTACTGCAGGCTACTGCAGACTACCACAGACTACTGCAGGCTACTACAGACTACTACATGCTACTGCAGACTACTACAGACTACTACAGACTACTGCAGGCTACTACAGACTACTACAGACTACTGCAGGCTACTACAGACTACTACATGCTACTGCAGACTACTACAGACTACTGCAGGCTACTACAGGCTACTACAGGCTACTACATGCTACTACAGACTACTGCAGGCTACTACAGGCTACTTTAGGCTACTACAGGCTACTACAGATTACTGCAGGCTACTACAGGCTACTACAGGCTACTACAGGCTACTACATGCTACTACAGACTACTGCAGGCTACTACAGGCTACTGTAGGCTACTACAGACTACTACAGACTAATACAGGCTACTACAGACGACTACATTTTACTACAGGCTACTACAGGCTACTGCAGACTACTGCAGGCTACTGCAGGCTACGGCAGGCTACTACAGACTACTGCAGGCTACTACAGACTACTACAGACTACTGCAGGCTACTACAGACTACTACATGCTACTGCAGACTACTACAGACTACTGCAGACTACTGCAGACTGCTGCAGGCTACTACATGCTACTGCAGGCTACTACAGACTACTGCAGGCTACTACAGCCTACTACAGGCTACAGTAGCCTGCAGTAGCTATTGATGACAGATAACAGCTACAGGCTATAGTATACAATCAAAAGCACACTGAGTGACCTGAAGTGTTCTGCTCTGATCATGATGGGACCCAGGTCAACCCAGGTCATCCCAGGTCAACCCAGGTCAACCCAGGTCATCACACCAGGGCAGAGACAAACTGACTGCTACAACTGCAGTACAAGACAACACACGTCTTCAGAAGCTTAGGCATCATTCTTCCTCTTCCTAAATGAACAATGTAACTCCTTGCGTCCACTTTCATATGCTCTGCGCCACATGGGACAGGTCATCAGACAGACCAAGGCAGAGACCGACTGCTAGGACTACAGGACAAGACAGACCGAGGCAGAGACTGACTGCTAGGACTACAGGACAAGACAGACCAAGGCAGAGACTGACTGTTATGACTACAGGACAAGACAGACCGAGGCAGAGACTGACTGCTAGGACTACAGGACAAGACAGACCAAGGAAGAGACTGATTGTTAAGACTGCAAGAAAAGACAAAATGTACAACAGTAAACAAATACCGTCTTAAAAAACGGATCTTATTGTTCTGTTATGACTGCAGTCAGACAAAACTGTTCTTATTCCTCATCCCTGACTGTCCTTATTCCTCATCCCTGACTGTCCTTATTCCTCATCCCTGACTGTTCTTATTCCTCATCCCTGACTGTCCTTATTCCTTCTCCCTGACTGTCCTTATTCCTCCTCCCTGACTGTCCTTATTCCTCCTCCCTGACTGTCCTTATTCCTTCTCCCTGACTGTCCTTATTCCCCCTCTCTGACTGTTCTTATTCCTCATCCCTGACTGTTCTTATTCCCCCTCTCTGACTGTTCTTATTCCTCATCCCTGACTGTCCTTATTCCTTCTCCCTGACTGTCCTTATTCCTCATCCCTGACTGTCCTTATTCCTCATCCCTGACTGTCCTTATTCCTCATCCCTGACTGTTCTTATTCCTCCTCCCTGACTGTCCTTATTCCCCCTCTCTGACTGTTCTTATTCCTCCTCCCTGACTGTCCTTATTCCTCCTCCCTGACTGTTCTTATTCCTCCTCCCTGACTGTCCTTATTCCTCATCCATGACTGTCCTTATTCCTCATCCCTGACTGTCCTTATTCCTCATCCCTGACTGTCCTTATTCCCCCTCTCTGACTGTTCTTATTCCTCCTCCCTGACTGTCCTTAATCCTCCTTCCTGACTGTCCTTATTCCTCCTCCCTGACTGTCCTTATTCCTCCTCCCTGACTGTTCTTATTCCTCATCCCTGACTGTCCTTATTCCACCTCCCTGACTGTCCTTATTCCTCATCCCTGACTGTCCTTATTCCTCCTCCCTGACTGTTCTTATTCCTCATCCCTGACTGTCCTTATTCCTCATCCCTGACTGTCCTTATTCCTCATCCCTGACTGTCCTTATTCCTCATCCCTGACTGTCCTTATTCCTCCTCCCTGACTGTCCTTATTCCTCCTCTCTGACTGTCCTTATTCCTCCTCTCTGACTGTTCTTATTCCTCATCCCTGACTGTCCTTATTCCTCCTCCCTGACTGTTCTTATTCCTCCTCCCTGACTGTCCTTATTCCACCTCCATGACTGTCCTTATTCCTCATCCCTGACTGTCCTTATTCCTCATCCCTGACTGTCCTTATTCCCCCTCTCTGACTGTTCTTATTCCTCCTCCCTGACTGTCCTTAATCCTCCTTCCTGACTGTTCTTATTCCTCCTCCCTGACTGTCCTTATTCCTCCTCCCTGACTGTTCTTATTCCTCATCCCCGACTGTCCTTATTTCACCTCCCTGACTGTCCTTATTCCTCATCCCTGACTGTCCTTATTCCTCCTCCCTGACTGTTCTTATTCCTCATCCCTGACTGTCCTTATTCCTCCTCCCTGACTGTCCTTATTCCTCATCCCTGACTGTCCTTATTCCTCCTCCCTGACTGTTCTTATTCCTCATCCATGACTGTCCTTATTCCTCATCCCTGACTGTCCTTATTCCTCCTCTCTGACTGTCCTTATTCCTCCTCCCTGACTGTTCTTATTCCTCATCCCTGACTGTCCTTATTCCTTCTCCCTGACTGTCCTTATTCCTCATCCCTGACTGTCCTTATTCCTCATCCCTGACTGTCCTTATTCCTCATCCCTGACTGTTCTTATTCCTCCTCCCTGACTGTCCTTATTCCCCCTCTCTGACTGTTCTTATTCCTCCTCCCTGACTGTCCTTATTCCTCCTCCCTGACTGTTCTTATTCCTCCTCCCTGACTGTCCTTATTCCTCATCCATGACTGTCCTTATTCCTCATCCCTGACTGTCCTTATTCCTCATCCCTGACTGTCCTTATTCCCCCTCTCTGACTGTTCTTATTCCTCCTCCCTGACTGTCCTTAATCCTCCTTCCTGACTGTCCTTATTCCTCCTCCCTGACTGTCCTTATTCCTCCTCCCTGACTGTTCTTATTCCTCATCCCTGACTGTCCTTATTCCACCTCCCTGACTGTCCTTATTCCTCATCCCTGACTGTCCTTATTCCTCCTCCCTGACTGTTCTTATTCCTCATCCCTGACTGTCCTTATTCCTCATCCCTGACTGTCCTTATTCCTCATCCCTGACTGTCCTTATTCCTCATCCCTGACTGTCCTTATTCCTCCTCCCTGACTGTCCTTATTCCTCCTCTCTGACTGTCCTTATTCCTCCTCTCTGACTGTTCTTATTCCTCATCCCTGACTGTCCTTATTCCTCCTCCCTGACTGTTCTTATTCCTCCTCCCTGACTGTCCTTATTCCACCTCCATGACTGTCCTTATTCCTCATCCCTGACTGTCCTTATTCCTCATCCCTGACTGTCCTTATTCCCCCTCTCTGACTGTTCTTATTCCTCCTCCCTGACTGTCCTTAATCCTCCTTCCTGACTGTTCTTATTCCTCCTCCCTGACTGTCCTTATTCCTCCTCCCTGACTGTTCTTATTCCTCATCCCCGACTGTCCTTATTTCACCTCCCTGACTGTCCTTATTCCTCATCCCTGACTGTCCTTATTCCTCCTCCCTGACTGTTCTTATTCCTCATCCCTGACTGTCCTTATTCCTCCTCCCTGACTGTCCTTATTCCTCATCCCTGACTGTCCTTATTCCTCCTCCCTGACTGTTCTTATTCCTCATCCCTGACTGTCCTTATTCCTCATCCCTGACTGTCCTTATTCCTCCTCTCTGACTGTCCTTATTCCTCCTCCCTGACTGTTCTTATTCCTCATCCCTGACTGTCCTTATTCCCCCTCTCTGACTGTTCTTATTCCTCATCCCTGACTGTTCTTATTCCCCCTCTCTGACTGTCCTTATTCCTCATCCCTGACTGTCCTTATTCCTCCTCCCTGACTGTTCTTCCTATATGCACAATATATGGACCAATCTCTCTTTGTTTCACTGTCATGTACCTAACTATCTCTTTTTAAAGAACGTGTTCTTTCTCTCCATGTCTCTGGATGTTGTGGTTTAGTGGTACAATAGTCGAGACCTGTGATTCTTCCATTGGTATTGTGGAGCGTTTCTGTATTTGTTATCATATTTTTAAAAAAATGCAATAATCTCCATGATGTAAAAAAGCAATCCAACCTAGGCTACTCCTTCCTGAATACAGCCTGCTCAGATCCCAAAAACGCCTCATCGTTGTTATGGGTTAACATATTCTCTAGATACAGTATATACAATGAGTTGTACGATAATGTACATTTTATCATATTAGCATATGTTTTGTATACACATTTCAAGTAAGTCCTCGTTGTTATTTCTCCGCTGTGTGTAAATAAATGTTGTTTATCTAAATATACAGTATTTAGTATGTCCATTTTTTTTTTACATAATATTTTCTTGTCAACGTTTCCTGAACTAAAGCAAAGAGCAGTGCATCCATTCACTGATGTTATTGCTGCTCTGTGACTCTCTAGGTTGCGTCTAGGTTGTAGGAACGTCACAATCCTGACTTTAAAGCTGAGGGGGTGAGGCTGAGAAAATGTAACCATTCACACGTTCATCCGTTGAACAGCAGGAAATACTGTATACTAGATATACTCGGCGTACTGGGAGTAATTCTCTGTCTCCGTCCCAAATGACACCCTATATATACAGTGCACTACTTTTGACGAAGGCTCATATGGTTCTGTTTAAAATGAGTGTACCATATAGGGAATAGGGTGCAATTCCAAAGTAGTGTACTATATATAGGGAATAGGGTTCCCTTTTAAAGTAGTGTACTATATAGGGAATAGGGTGCCATTCTAAAGTAGTGTACTATATAGGGAATAGGGTGCCATTTGGGATGCCTCCATGATCACACTTTAGAAGGTAACAGGCTGCAGCAGTAGAGAATAGAAAGGTTTATTGATGAGATATAACACCTGACCTCCAGCGTTCAGTCAATCAATATTTATTCGATCAGGTTTACTAAACCTTCACTTGCTAGCTTCACATCCACAAAGACCCTATTTAGTGGCTTCCTTTCCTCTTTACCGTGGCCACTGCCCAAGCCTGAAGCGGGGTTGTTTCATACGCTTACAGTCCACACTCAACGTTTCCAAACGGCCAAACATTCAATGAGATCCAGGGATATGGTGCAACAATTTTTTTTTATTCTTCTTATATCTAACAAAAAATTATTCTCCAATCAATTTAAAGCAGAGATTACTTGAAATGCAAATACATAATATGACCTGTCTGTCTGTCTGTCTGTCTGTCTGTCTGTCTGTCTGACTGTATGGTCAAAAAACTATACCGCTCCCACGTCTAGCAAGGACTCCTCCCCCCCGAAGGCCCAACTTCCTGCCTTTATACTAACACACTTAACACAGTACAATGAATGGGCAAGAGGGGGGGCCAAACACTAAGTTACACTAATAACAAATGAATATATCTCAATCAGGTAAATATAAATCATAAAGGTACGTACCTAATATTTCATCATATACATTAATATTTAATATATTTACACAAATGTACATGGAGCTCAGTATGTTCAGTCTTTTATACAAATATGTCCAAATCGGCTCTAACACCCTACTTACTATAAAACGGAGAGGATTGCCCCCCCCCCTCAGTTGTTTTGAAGAGTTATACCACTCTTGAAATGACAATGGCTCCGTTCGTATACTTGGATATACTGCGTATTGGGGAGGCAGGTAGTCTAGCAGTGAAGAGCGTTGGGCCAGTAACCAAAAGGTCGTTGGTTCAAAACCCTGAGCCAGCGAGGAGGTGGTGAAATCTGCTTTTCTGCTCTTGAACAAGGCAGTTAACCCCCTCATCAACTGCTCCCCGTCGATTTAAAGGCAGCCCTCTGCACCTCTCTGATTCAGACACATTTCGGTTGAATGCGTTCTGTTGTGACTGACTAGGTTTCCCTGTTGATTATATCTACGGATGAAATGACATCTTCTGCCTGTCCTGTTTTTACAAAGGAATGGAGAATGAGACAGAATCAGGGATTAGCAACATTGTGTGGTGCATTATCTGACTAACACAAGTCCTGTATCATCCCTGCCTCCCTCCATCCATCCCTCCATCCATCCCTATCCCTCACAGAACCAGTAAAGCACACATCTTTTTTTATGTTGGTATTGCATGCATGTTGCGTAGGCTTCCCAGTGCTGTGTTCCATGCTGCGTAGGCTTTCCAGTGCTGTGTTCCATGTTGCGTAGGCTTCCCAGTGCTGTGTTCCATGCTGCGTAGGCTTCCCAGTGCTGTGTTCCAAGCTGCGTAGGCTTCCCAGTGCTGTGTTCCATGCTGCGTAGGCTTCCCAGTGCTGGGTTCTATGCTGCGTAGGCTTCCCAGTGCTGTGTTCCATGCTGCGTAGGCCTCCCAGTGCTGGGTTCTATGCTGCGACGGCTTCCCAGTGCTGTGTTCCATGTTGCGTAGGCTTCCCAGTGCTGGGTTCTATGCTGCGTAGGCTTCCCAGTGCTGTGTTCCATGTTGTGTAGGCTTCCCAGTGCTGGGTTCTATGCTGCGAGGGCTTCCCAGTGCTGTGTTCCATGTTGCGTAGGCTTCCCAGTGCTGGGTTCCATGTTGCGTAGGCTTCCCAGTGCTGGGTTCTATGCTGCTGGTACTCTACTCCTGAACCCTGGATGATGGTACTCTACCCCTGAACCCTGGATGATGGTACTCTACCCCTGAACCCTGGATGATGGTACTCTACCCCTGGATGATGGTACTCTACCCCTGAACCCTGGATGATGGTACTCTACCCCTGAACCCTGGATGATGGTACTCTACCCCTGGATGATGGTACTCTACCCCTGGATGATGGTACCCTACCCCTGAACCCTGGATGATGGTACTCTACCCCTGGATGATGGTACTCTACCCCTGAACCCTGGATGATGGTACTCTACCCCTGAACCCTGGATGATGGTACTCTACCCCTGGATGATGGTACTCTACCCCTGAACCCTGGATGATGGTACTCTACCCCTGAACCCTGGATGATGGTACTCTACCCCTGGATGATGGTACTCTACCCCTGAACCCTGGATGATGGTACTCTACCCCTGAACCCTGGATGATGGTACTCTACCCCTGGATGATGGTACTCTACCCCTGAACCCTGGATGATGGTACCCTACCCCTGGACCCTGGATGATGGTACTCTACCCCTGAACCCTGGATGATGGTACTCTACCCCTGAACCCTGGATGATGGTACTCTACCCCTGGATGATGGTACTCTACCCCTGAACCCTGGATGATGGTACCCTACCCCTGAACCCTGGATGATGGTACTCTACCCCTGAACCCTGGATGATGGTACCCTACCCCTGAACCCTGGATGATGGTACTCTACCCCTGAACCCTGGATGATGGTACTCTACCCCTGAACCCTGGATGATGGTACTCTACCCCTGAACCCTGGATGATGGTACCCTACCCCTGAACCCTGGATGATGGTACTCTACCCCTGAACCCTGGATGATGGTACTCTACCCCTGAACCCTGGATGATGGTACTCTACCCCTGGATGATGGTACTCTACCCCTGAACCCTGGATGATGGTACCCTACCCCTGATCCCTGGATGATGGTACTCTACCCCTGAACCCTGGATGATGGTACCCTACCCCTGAACCCTGGATGATGGTACTCTACCCCTGAACCCTGGATGATGGTACTCTACTCCTGATCCCTGGATGATGGTACCCTACCCCTGAACCCTGGATGATGGTACTCTACCCCTGAACCCTGGATGATGGTACTCTACCCCTGAACCCTGGATGATGGTACCCTACCCCTGATCCCTGGATGATGGTACTCTACCCCTGAACCCTGGATGATGGTACCCTACCCCTGAACCCTGGATGATGGTACTCTACCCCTGGATGATGGTACCCTACCCCTGGATGATGGTACTCTACCCCTGGATGATGGTACTCTACCCCTGAACCCTGGATGATGGTACTCTACCCCTGGATGATGGTACTCTACCCCTGAACCCTGGATGATGGTACTCTACCCCTGAACCCTGGATGATGGTACTCTACCCCTGAACCCTGGATGATGGTACTCTACCCCTGGATGATGGTACTCTACCCCTGAACCCTGGATGATGGTACTCTACCCCTGAACCCTGGATGATGGTACTCTACCCCTGGATGATGGTACTCTACCCCTGAACCCTGGATGATGGTACTCTACCCCTGAACCCTGGATGATGGTACTCTACCCCTGGATGATGGTACTCTACCCCTGAACCCTGGATGATGGTACCCTACCCCTGGACCCTGGATGATGGTACTCTACCCCTGAACCCTGGATGATGGTACTCTACCCCTGAACCCTGGATGATGGTACTCTACCCCTGGATGATGGTACTCTACCCCTGAACCCTGGATGATGGTACCCTACCCCTGAACCCTGGATGATGGTACTCTACCCCTGAACCCTGGATGATGGTACCCTACCCCTGAACCCTGGATGATGGTACTCTACCCCTGAACCCTGGATGATGGTACTCTACCCCTGAACCCTGGATGATGGTACTCTACCCCTGAACCCTGGATGATGGTACTCTACCCCTGAACCCTGGATGATGGTACCCTACCCCTGAACCCTGGATGATGGTACTCTACCCCTGAACCCTGGATGATGGTACTCTACCCCTGAACCCTGGATGATGGTACTCTACCCCTGGATGATGGTACTCTACCCCTGAACCCTGGATGATGGTACCCTACCCCTGATCCCTGGATGATGGTACTCTACCCCTGAACCCTGGATGATGGTACTCTACTCCTGATCCCTGGATGATGGTACCCTACCCCTGAACCCTGGATGATGGTACTCTACCCCTGAACCCTGGATGATGGTACTCTACCCCTGAACCCTGGATGATGGTACTCTACCCCTGAACCCTGGATGATGGTACCCTACCCCTGATCCCTGGATGATGGTACTCTACCCCTGAACCCTGGATGATGGTACCCTACCCCTGAACCCTGGATGATGGTACTCTACCCCTGGATGATGGTACCCTACCCCTGGATGATGGTACTCTACCCCTGGATGATGGTACTCTACCCCTGAACCCTGGATGATGGTACTCTACCCCTGAACCCTGGATGATGGTACCCTACCCCTGAACCCTGGATGATGGTACTCTACCCCTGAACCCTGGATGATGGTACTCTACCCCTGAACCCTGGATGATGGTACTCTACCCCTGAACCCTGGATGATGGTACTCTACCCCTGGATGATGGTACTCTACCCCTGAACCCTGGATGATGGTACTCTACCCCTGGATGATGGTACTCTACCCCTGAACCCTGGATGATGGTACTCTACTCCTGAACCCTGGATGATGGTACTCTACCCCTGAACCCTGGATGATGGTACTCTACCCCTGATCCCTGGATGATGGTACCCTACCCCTGATCCCTGGATGATGGTACCCTACCCCTGGATGATGGTACTCTACCCCTGAACCCTGGATGATGGTACCCTACCCCTGGATGATGGTACTCTACCCCTGAACCCTGGATGATGGTACTCTACCCCTGAACCCTGGATGATGGTACTCTACCCCTGGATGATGGTACTCTACCCCTGAACCCTGGATGATGGTACTCTACCCCTGAACCCTGGATGATGGTACTCTACCCCTGATCCCTGGATGATGGTACCCTACCCCTGGATGATGGTACTCTACCCCTGAACCCTGGATGATGGTACTCTACTCCTGAACCCTGGATGATGGTACTCTACCCCTGGATGATGGTACCCTACCCCTGAACCCTGGATGATGGTACTCTACCCCTGAACCCTGGATGATGGTACTCTACCCCTGAACCCTGGATGATGGTACTCTACTCCTGAACCCTGGATGATGGTACCCTACCCCTGAACCCTGGATGATGGTACTCTACCCCTGAACCCTGGATGATGGTACCCTACCCCTGAACCCTGGATGATGGTACTCTACCCCTGAACCCTGGATGATGGTACCCTACCCCTGAACCCTGGATGATGGTACTCTACCCCTGGATGATGGTACTCTACCCCTGATCCCTGGATGATGGTACTCTACCCCTGAACCCTGGATGATGGTACTCTACCCCTGAACCCTGGATGATGGTACCCTACCCCTGAACCCTGGATGATGGTACTCTACCCCTGGATGATGGTACTCTACCCCTGATCCCTGGATGATGGTACTCTACCCCTGAACCCTGGATGATGGTACTCTACCCCTGGATGATGGTACTCTACCCCTGAACCCTGGATGATGGTACTCTACCCCTGAACCCTGGATGATGGTACTCTACCCCTGAACCCTGGATGATGGTACTCTACCCCTGGATGATGGTACTCTACCCCTGAACCCTGGATGATGGTACCCTACCCCTGAACCCTGGATGATGGTACTCTACCCCTGAACCCTGGATGATGGTACTCTACCCCTGAACCCTGGATGATGGTACTCTACCCCTGAACCCTGGATGATGGTACTCTACCCCTGAACCCTGGATGATGGTACTCTACCCCTGGATGATGGTACTCTACCCCTGATCCCTGGATGATGGTACTCTACCCCTGAACCCTGGATGATGGTACCCTACCCCTGAACCCTGGATGATGGTACTCTACCCCTGGATGATGGTACCCTACCCCTGGATGATGGTACCCTACCCCTGGATGATGGTACTCTACCCCTGAACCCTGGATGATGGTACCCTACCCCTGAACCCTGGATGATGGTACTCTACCCCTGAACCCTGGATGATGGTACTCTACCCCTGGATGATGGTACTCTACGCCTGAACCCTGGATGATGGTACTCTACCCCTGAACCCTGGATGATGGTACCCTACCCCTGAACCCTGGATGATGGTACTCTACCCCTGGATGATGGTACCCTACCCCTGAACCCTGGATGATGGTACTCTACCCCTGAACCCTGGATGATGGTACTCTACCCCTGAACCCTGGATGATGGTACCCTACCCCTGAACCCTGGATGATGGTACTCTACCCCTGAACCCTGGATGATGGTACTCTACCCCTGATCCCTGGATGATGGTACTCTACCCCTGAACCCTGGATGATGGTACCCTACCCCTGAACCCTGGATGATGGTACTCTACCCCTGGATGATGGTACCCTACCCCTGGATGATGGTACTCTACCCCTGGATGATGGTACTCTACCCCTGAACCCTGGATGATGGTACTCTACCCCTGAACCCTGGATGATGGTACTCTACCCCTGAACCCTGGATGATGGTACCCTACCCCTGAACCCTGGATGATGGTACTCTACCCCTGAACCCTGGATGATGGTACTCTACCCCTGATCCCTGGATGATGGTACTCTACCCCTGAACCCTGGATGATGGTACCCTACCCCTGAACCCTGGATGATGGTACTCTACCCCTGGATGATGGTACCCTACCCCTGGATGATGGTACTCTACCCCTGGATGATGGTACTCTACCCCTGAACCCTGGATGATGGTACTCTACCCCTGGATGATGGTACTCTACCCCTGAACCCTGGATGATGGTACTCTACCCCTGAACCCTGGATGATGGTACTCTACCCCTGAACCCTGGATGATGGTACTCTACCCCTGGATGATGGTACTCTACCCCTGAACCCTGGATGATGGTACTCTACCCCTGAACCCTGGATGATGGTACTCTACCCCTGATCCCTGGATGATGGTACTCTACCCCTGAACCCTGGATGATGGTACTCTACCCCTGAACCCTGGATGATGGTACTCTACCCCTGGATGATGGTACTCTACCCCTGAACCCTGGATGATGGTACTCTACTCCTGAACCCTGGATGATGGTACTCTACCCCTGAACCCTGGATGATGGTACTCTACCCCTGATCCCTGGATGATGGTACCCTACCCCTGATCCCTGGATGATGGTACCCTACCCCTGATCCCTGTGGATGATGGTACCTCTACCCCTGAACCCTGGATGATGGTACCCTACCCCTGGATGATGGTACTCTACCCCTGAACCCTGGATGATGGTACTCTACCCCTGAACCCTGGATGATGGTACTCTACCCCTGGATGATGGTACTCTACCCCTGAACCCTGGATGATGGTACCTCTACCCCTGAACCCTGGATGATGGTACTCTACCCCTGAACCCTGGATGATGGTACTCTACCCCTGAACCCTGGATGATGGTACTCCTACCCCTGAACCCTGGATGATGGTACTCTACCCCTGAACCCTGGATGATGGTACTCTACCCCTGGATGATGGTACTCTACCCCTGATCCCTGGATGATGGTACTCTACCCCTGAACCCTGGATGATGGTACCCTACCCCTGAACCCTGGATGATGGTACTCTACCCCTGGATGATGGTACCCTACCCCTGGATGATGGTACCCTACCCCTGGATGATGGTACTCTACCCCTGAACCCTGGATGATGGTACCCTACCCCTGAACCCTGGATGATGGTACTCTACCCCTGAACCCTGGATGATGGTACTCTACGCCTGAACCCTGGATGATGGTACTCTACCCCTGAACCCTGGATGATGGTACCCTACCCCTGAACCCTGGATGATGGTACTCTACCCCTGGATGATGGTACCCTACCCCTGGATGATGGTACTCTACCCCTGAACCCTGGATGATGGTACCCTACCCCTGAACCCTGGATGATGGTACTCTACCCCTGAACCCTGGATGATGGTACTCTACCCCTGAACCCTGGATGATGGTACTCTACCCCTGATCCCTGGATGATGGTACTCTACCCCTGAACCCTGGATGATGGTACTCTACCCCTGAACCCTGGATGATGGTACTCTACCCCTGAACCCTGGATGATGGTACTCTACCCCTGAACCCTGGATGATGGTACCCTACCCCTGAACCCTGGATGATGGTACTCTACCCCTGAACCCTGGATGATGGTACCCTACCCCTGAACCCTGGATGATGGTACCCTACCCCTGAACCCTGGATGATGGTACTCTACCCCTGAACCCTGGATGATGGTACTCTACCCCTGGATGATGGTACTCTACCCCTGAACCCTGGATGATGGTACCCTACCCCTGAACCCTGGATGATGGTACTCTACCCCTGGATGATGGTACTCTACCCCTGGATGATGGTACCCTACCCCTGAACCCTGGATGATGGTACTCTACCCCTGGATGATGGTACCCTACCCCTGAACCCTGGATGATGGTACTCTACCCCTGAACCCTGGATGATGGTACTCTACCCCTGAACCCTGGATGATGGTACTCTACCCCTGAACCCTGGATGATGGTACCCTCACCCCGGGTCCCGGGGTAGATGGTACCATCTACCCCGGGACCCGGGGTGAGGGTACCATCATCCAGGGTCCAGGGGTAGAGTACCATCATCCAGGGGTAGAGTTCCCATCATCCAGGGTTCAGGGGTAAATAGCACCATCATCCAGGGTTCAGGGGTAGGGTACCCCATCATCCAGGGTTCCGGGGTAGAGTACCCATCATCCAGGCTTCAGGGGTAGAGCACCATCATCCAGGGTTGCAGGGGTAGGGTCCCATCATCCAGGGTTCAGGGGTAGAGTACCATCATCCAGGGTCCCGGGGTAGAGCACCATCATCCAGGGTACCAGGGGTAGGGTACCATCATCCAGGGTTGCAGGGGTAGAGTACCATCATCCAGGGTTCAGGGGTAGAGTACCATCATCCAGGGTCCAGGGGTAGGGTACCATCATCCAGGGTTCAGGGGTAGAGTACCATCATCCAGGGGTAGAGTACCATCATCCAGGGTTCGGGGTAGAGTACCATCATCCAGGGTTCAGGGGTAGAGGTACCATCATCCAGGGGTAGAGTACCATCATCCAGGGTTCAGGGGTCAGAGTGCCATCATCCAGGGTTCAGGGGTAGAGTACCATCATCCAGGGGGTAGAGTACCATCATCCCAGGGTTCAGGGGTAGAGTACCATCATCCAGGGTTCAGGGTAGAGTACCATCATCCAGGGGTAGAGTACCATCATCCAGGGTTCAGGGGTAGAGTACCATCATCCAGGGGTAGAGTACCATCATCCAGGGCTTCAGGGGTAGAGTACCATCATCCAGGGTTCAGGGGTAGGCACTACATCATCCAGGGATCAGGAGTAGAGTACCATCATCCAGGGTTCAGGGGTAGGGTACCATCATCCAGGGTTCAGGGGTAGAGTACCATCATCCAGGGGTAAGAGTACCATCATCCAGGGTTCCAGGGGTAGAGTACCATGCCATCCCAGGGTTCAGGGGTAGAGGTACCATCATCCAGGGGTAGAGTGCCATCATCCAGGGTTCCAGGGGTCAGAGTACCATCATACCAGGGTTCAGGGGTAGAGTACCATCATCCAGGGGTAGAGTACCATCATCCAGGGTCCAGGGGTAGAGTTGCCGTCATCCAGGGTTCAGGGGTAGAGTTGCCATCATCCAGGGGTAGAGTACCATCATCCAGGGTTCAGGGGTAGAGTACCATCATCCAGGGGTAGGGTCCCATCATCCAGGGGTAGGGTACAGCATCATCCAGGGGTAGAGTACCATCATCCCAGGGTTCAGGGGGTAGGGTACCATCATCCAGGGTTCCAGGGTGTAGAGTACCGTCATCCAGGGATCAGGGTGTAGGGTGCCATCATCCAGGGTTCAGGGGTAGGAGTACCATCATCCAGGGTTCAGGGGTAGAGTACCATCATCCAGGGGTTCAGGGGTACGGTACCGTCATCCAGGGATCAGGAGTAGAGTACCATCATCCAGGGTTCCAGGGTGTAGAGTTCCCATCATCCAGGGTTCCAGGGGTAGGAGTACTCATCATCCAGGGTTCAGGGGTAGAGTGCCATCATCCAGGGATCAGGGGTAGGGTACCCCATCATCCAGGGATCAGGGGTAGGGCACCGTCGTCCAGGGTTGCAGGGGTAGAGTACCATCATCCAGGGTTCCAGGGGTAGAGTACCATCATCCAGGAGTTGCAGGGGTAGGGTACCGTCATCCAGGGTTCAGGGGTAGAGTGCCGTCATCCAGGGTTCAGGGGTAGAGTACCATCATCCAGGGTTCCAGGGGTAGGGTCCCATCATCCAGGGTTCCAGGGGTAGAGCACCATCATCCAGGGTTCAGGGGTTCCACGTACCATGATCCAGGGTTACCAGGGGTAGGGTACCGTCATCCAGGGATCAGGAGTAGAGGTACCATCATCCAGGGTTCAGGGGTAGAGTACCATCATCCAGGGCTCAGGGGTAGGGTTACCATCATCCAGGGTACAGGGGTAGAGTACCATCGTCCCAGGGATCAGGGGTAGGGTACCGTCGTCCAGGGATCAGGGGTCAGGGTACCGTCGTCCAGGGTCCCAGGGGTAGAGTACCATCATCCAGGGTTCAGGGGTAGAGTACCGTCGTCCAGGGTTCAGGGGTAGGGTACCATCATCCAGGGATCAGGAGTAGAGTGCCATCATCCAGGTGACCAGGGGTAGGGTACCAGCGTCGCAGGGGTCAGGGGTAGCCCCCATCATCCAGGGGTAGAGTGTGCCGTCATCCAGGGTTCAGGGTGTAGAGTGCCATCATCCAGGGTCCAGGGGTAGGGTACCGTCGTCCAGGGTACCAGGGGTAGAGTACCATCATCCAGGGTTCAGGGGTAGAGTACCATCATCCAGGGTTCAGGGGTAGGGTACCATCATCCAGGGTTCAGGGGTAGAGTACCATCATCCAGGGTTCAGGGGTAAGAGTGCCATCATCCAGGGTTCAGGGGTAGAGTACCATCATCCAGGGTTCAGGGGTAGGGTACCGTCGTCCAGGGTTCAGGGTAGAGTACCATCGTCCAGGGTTCAGGGGTAGGGTACCATCATCCAGGGATCAGGGGTAGAGGACTCATCATCCAGGGTTCAGGGGTAGAGTACCATCATCCAGGGTTGGCAGGAGTAGAGTACCATCATCCAGGGTTGCAGGGGTAGAGTACCATCATCCAGGGGTAGAGTACCGTCATCCAGGGTTCAGGGGTAGAGTACCATCATCCAGGGTTCAGGGGTAGAGGTACCATCATCCACGGGATAGAGTACCATCATCCAGGGTTCAGGGGTAGAGTACCAGTCATCCAGGGTTCAGGGGTAGAGTACCATCATCCAGGGTTCCAGGGGTAGGGTCCCATCATCCAGGGTTCAGGGGTAGAGTACCATCATCCAGGGTTCAGGGGTAGGGTACCATCATCCAGGGTTCAGGGGTAGAGTACCATCATCCAGGGTTCAGGGGTAGAGTACCGTCATCCAGGGGTAAGAGTGCCATCATCCAGGGGTAGGGTACCATGCATCCAGGGGTAGAGTACCATCATCCAGGGTTACAGGGGTAGGGTACCATCATCCAGGGTTCAGGGGTAGAGTACCATCATCCAGGGTTCAGGGGTAGAGTACCATCATCCAGGGTTCAGGGGTAGAGTACCATCATCCAGGGTTCAGGGGTAGGGTACCGTCGATCCAGGGTTCAGGGGTAGAGTACCGTCAGTCCAGGGTTCAGGGGTAGGGCACCGTCATCCGCAGGGATCGGGGGTTGAGGGTGCCGTCAGTCCAGGGTTCAGGGGTAGAGGACCATCATCCAGGGTTCAGGAGTAGAGTACCATCATATCCAGGGTTCAGGGGTAGAGGTCCCATCATCCAGGGGTAGGGTACTCATCATCCAGGGTTCAGGGGTAGAGTACCATCATCCAGGGTTCAGGGGTAGAGTGCCATCGTCCAGGGGTAGAGGTACCATCATCCAGGGTTCAGGGGTAGGGTCCCATCATCCAGGGTTCAGGGGTAGAGTACCATCATCCAGGGTTCAGGGGTAGAGTACCATCATCCAGGGTTCCAGGGGTAGGGTACCATCATCCCGGGTCAGGGGGAGAGTACCATCATCCCAGGGTTCCAGGAGTAGACTACCACTGATCCAGGGGTGAGCTACCTCATCCAGGGTAGCTTACCTCAGGTCCAGGGGTAGAGTACCATCATCCAGGGTTCAGGGGTAGAGTACCATCATCCAGGGTTCAGGGGTAGAGTACCATCATCCAGGGATCAGGGGTAGGGTACCATCATCCAGGGTTCAGGGGTAGAGTACCATCATCCAGGGTTCCAGGGGTAGAGTACCATCATCCAGGGTTCAGGGGTAGAGTACCATCATCCAGGGTTCAGGGGTAGGGTACCATCATCCAGGGATCAGGAGTAGAGTACCATCATCCAGGGTTCAGGGGAGAGTACCCACTCATCCAGGGTGTCAGGGGTAGAGGTACCATCATCCAGGGTTAGGGGTAGAGTACCATCATCCAGGGATCAGGGGTAGGGTACCATCATCCAGGGTTCAGGGGTAGACCCACCATCATCCAGGGGTAGAGTACCATCATCCAGGGTTCAGGGGTAGGGTACCATCATCCAGGGTTGGGGTAGAGTACCATCATCCAGGGTTCAGGGGTCAGGGTACCATCATCCAGGGCCCTCAGGGGTAGAGTACCATCATCCAGGTTTCAGGGGTAGAGTACCATCATCCAGGGTTCAGGGGTAGAGTACCATCATCCAGGGTTCAGGGGTAGGGTACCGTCGTCCAGGCTTGCAGGCCTAGGGTACCGTCATCCAGGGTTCAGGGGTAGAGTACCATCATCCCAGGGTTCAGGGGTTAGGGTGCCATCATCCAGGGTTCAGGGGTAGGGTACCATCATCCAGGGGTAGAGCATGCCAGTCATCCAGGGTTCAGGGGTAGAGTACCATCATCCAGGGTTCCAGGGTGTAGAGTGCCGTCATCCAGGGTCCCAGGGGTAGGGCTACCATCATCCAGGGTTCAGGGGTAGAGTACCATCATCCAGGGGTAGAGTACCATCATCCAGGGCTCAGGGGTAGAGTACCATCATCCAGGGTTCAGGGGTAGAGTACCATCATCCAGGGGTAGAGTACCATCATCCAGGGTACAGGGGTAGAGCACCATCATCCAGGGTTCAGGGGTAGAGTACCATCATCCAGGGGTAGAGTGCCATCATCCAGGGTTCAGGGGTAGAGTACCATCATCCAGGGTTCAGGGGTAGAGTACCATCATCCAGGGTTCAGGGGTAGAGTACCATCATCCAGGGGTAAGAGTACCATCATCCAGGGTTCAGGGGTAGAGTACCATCATCCAGGGGTAGAGTACCATCATCCAGGGGTAGGGTACCATCATCCAGGGGTAGAGCACCATCATCCAGGGTTCCAGGGGTAGGGTACCATCATCCAGGGTTCTAGGGGTAGAGTACCATCATCCAGGGATCAGGGGTAGGGTACCATCATCCAGGGTTCAGGGGTAGACAACCATCATCCAGGGTTCAGGGGTAGAGTACCATCATCCAGGGTTCAGGGGTAGAGTACCATCATCCCAGGGCTCAGGGGTAGGTTGTACCATCATCCAGGGATCAGGAGTAGAGTACCATCATCCAGGGTTCAGGGGTTAGAGGTCCCATCATCCAGGGTTCAGGGGTTAGGGTGCCATCATCCAGGGTTGCAGGGGTAGGGTACCATCATCCAGGGACCAGGGGTAGGGTACCATCATCCAGGGTTCAGGGGTAGAGTACCATCATCCAGGGGTAGGGTACCATCATCCAGGGTTCAGGGGTAGAGTACCATCATCCAGGGTTCAGGGGTAGAGTACCATCATCCAGGGTTCAGGGGTAGAGTACTGCATCATCCAGGGTTCAGGGGTAGGGTACCATCATCCAGGGTTCAGGGGTAGAGTACCATCATCCAGGGTTCAGGGGTAGAGTACCATCATCCAGGGTTCAGGGGTAGAGCACCATCATCCAGGGTTCCAGGGGTAGGGTACCATCATCCAGGGTTGCAGGGGTAGAGTACCATCATCCAGGGTTCAGGGGTAGGGTACCATCATAAACACAGGGACTCAGGGGTAGAGGTGCCCATCATCCAGGGTCCCAGGGGTAGGGTACCATCATCCAGGGTTCCGGGGTAGAGTTGCCATCATCCAGGGGTAGAGTACCATCATCCAGGCTTCAGGGGTAGAGTACCATCATCCAGGGTTCAGGGGTAGAGTAC
>NC_092106.1:50907176-51059676 GCF_045679555.1 Salvelinus alpinus
GTACTCTACCCCTGAACCCTGGATGATGGTACTCTACCCCTGAACCCTGGATGATGGTACTCTACCCCTGGATGATGGTACTCTACCCCTGAACCCTGGATGATGGTACCCTACCCCTGAACCCTGGATGATGGTACTCTACCCCTGAACCCTGGATGATGGTACCCTACCCCTGAACCCTGGATGATGGTACTCTACCCCTGAACCCTGGATGATGGTACTCTACCCCTGAACCCTGGATGATGGTACTCTACCCCTGAACCCTGGATGATGGTACCCTACCCCTGAACCCTGGATGATGGTACTCTACCCCTGAACCCTGGATGATGGTACTCTACCCCTGAACCCTGGATGATGGTACTCTACCCCTGGATGATGGTACTCTACCCCTGAACCCTGGATGATGGTACCCTACCCCTGATCCCTGGATGATGGTACTCTACCCCTGAACCCTGGATGATGGTACCCTACCCCTGAACCCTGGATGATGGTACTCTACCCCTGAACCCTGGATGATGGTACTCTACTCCTGATCCCTGGATGATGGTACCCTACCCCTGAACCCTGGATGATGGTACTCTACCCCTGAACCCTGGATGATGGTACTCTACCCCTGAACCCTGGATGATGGTACCCTACCCCTGATCCCTGGATGATGGTACTCTACCCCTGAACCCTGGATGATGGTACCCTACCCCTGAACCCTGGATGATGGTACTCTACCCCTGGATGATGGTACCCTACCCCTGGATGATGGTACTCTACCCCTGGATGATGGTACTCTACCCCTGAACCCTGGATGATGGTACTCTACCCCTGGATGATGGTACTCTACCCCTGAACCCTGGATGATGGTACTCTACCCCTGAACCCTGGATGATGGTACTCTACCCCTGAACCCTGGATGATGGTACTCTACCCCTGGATGATGGTACTCTACCCCTGAACCCTGGATGATGGTACTCTACCCCTGAACCCTGGATGATGGTACTCTACCCCTGGATGATGGTACTCTACCCCTGAACCCTGGATGATGGTACTCTACCCCTGAACCCTGGATGATGGTACTCTACCCCTGGATGATGGTACTCTACCCCTGAACCCTGGATGATGGTACCCTACCCCTGGACCCTGGATGATGGTACTCTACCCCTGAACCCTGGATGATGGTACTCTACCCCTGAACCCTGGATGATGGTACTCTACCCCTGGATGATGGTACTCTACCCCTGAACCCTGGATGATGGTACCCTACCCCTGAACCCTGGATGATGGTACTCTACCCCTGAACCCTGGATGATGGTACCCTACCCCTGAACCCTGGATGATGGTACTCTACCCCTGAACCCTGGATGATGGTACTCTACCCCTGAACCCTGGATGATGGTACTCTACCCCTGAACCCTGGATGATGGTACTCTACCCCTGAACCCTGGATGATGGTACCCTACCCCTGAACCCTGGATGATGGTACTCTACCCCTGAACCCTGGATGATGGTACTCTACCCCTGAACCCTGGATGATGGTACTCTACCCCTGGATGATGGTACTCTACCCCTGAACCCTGGATGATGGTACCCTACCCCTGATCCCTGGATGATGGTACTCTACCCCTGAACCCTGGATGATGGTACTCTACTCCTGATCCCTGGATGATGGTACCCTACCCCTGAACCCTGGATGATGGTACTCTACCCCTGAACCCTGGATGATGGTACTCTACCCCTGAACCCTGGATGATGGTACTCTACCCCTGAACCCTGGATGATGGTACCCTACCCCTGATCCCTGGATGATGGTACTCTACCCCTGAACCCTGGATGATGGTACCCTACCCCTGAACCCTGGATGATGGTACTCTACCCCTGGATGATGGTACCCTACCCCTGGATGATGGTACTCTACCCCTGGATGATGGTACTCTACCCCTGAACCCTGGATGATGGTACTCTACCCCTGAACCCTGGATGATGGTACCCTACCCCTGAACCCTGGATGATGGTACTCTACCCCTGAACCCTGGATGATGGTACTCTACCCCTGAACCCTGGATGATGGTACTCTACCCCTGAACCCTGGATGATGGTACTCTACCCCTGGATGATGGTACTCTACCCCTGAACCCTGGATGATGGTACTCTACCCCTGGATGATGGTACTCTACCCCTGAACCCTGGATGATGGTACTCTACTCCTGAACCCTGGATGATGGTACTCTACCCCTGAACCCTGGATGATGGTACTCTACCCCTGATCCCTGGATGATGGTACCCTACCCCTGATCCCTGGATGATGGTACCCTACCCCTGGATGATGGTACTCTACCCCTGAACCCTGGATGATGGTACCCTACCCCTGGATGATGGTACTCTACCCCTGAACCCTGGATGATGGTACTCTACCCCTGAACCCTGGATGATGGTACTCTACCCCTGGATGATGGTACTCTACCCCTGAACCCTGGATGATGGTACTCTACCCCTGAACCCTGGATGATGGTACTCTACCCCTGATCCCTGGATGATGGTACCCTACCCCTGGATGATGGTACTCTACCCCTGAACCCTGGATGATGGTACTCTACTCCTGAACCCTGGATGATGGTACTCTACCCCTGGATGATGGTACCCTACCCCTGAACCCTGGATGATGGTACTCTACCCCTGAACCCTGGATGATGGTACTCTACCCCTGAACCCTGGATGATGGTACTCTACTCCTGAACCCTGGATGATGGTACCCTACCCCTGAACCCTGGATGATGGTACTCTACCCCTGAACCCTGGATGATGGTACCCTACCCCTGAACCCTGGATGATGGTACTCTACCCCTGAACCCTGGATGATGGTACCCTACCCCTGAACCCTGGATGATGGTACTCTACCCCTGGATGATGGTACTCTACCCCTGATCCCTGGATGATGGTACTCTACCCCTGAACCCTGGATGATGGTACTCTACCCCTGAACCCTGGATGATGGTACCCTACCCCTGAACCCTGGATGATGGTACTCTACCCCTGGATGATGGTACTCTACCCCTGATCCCTGGATGATGGTACTCTACCCCTGAACCCTGGATGATGGTACTCTACCCCTGGATGATGGTACTCTACCCCTGAACCCTGGATGATGGTACTCTACCCCTGAACCCTGGATGATGGTACTCTACCCCTGAACCCTGGATGATGGTACTCTACCCCTGGATGATGGTACTCTACCCCTGAACCCTGGATGATGGTACCCTACCCCTGAACCCTGGATGATGGTACTCTACCCCTGAACCCTGGATGATGGTACTCTACCCCTGAACCCTGGATGATGGTACTCTACCCCTGAACCCTGGATGATGGTACTCTACCCCTGAACCCTGGATGATGGTACTCTACCCCTGGATGATGGTACTCTACCCCTGATCCCTGGATGATGGTACTCTACCCCTGAACCCTGGATGATGGTACCCTACCCCTGAACCCTGGATGATGGTACTCTACCCCTGGATGATGGTACCCTACCCCTGGATGATGGTACCCTACCCCTGGATGATGGTACTCTACCCCTGAACCCTGGATGATGGTACCCTACCCCTGAACCCTGGATGATGGTACTCTACCCCTGAACCCTGGATGATGGTACTCTACCCCTGGATGATGGTACTCTACGCCTGAACCCTGGATGATGGTACTCTACCCCTGAACCCTGGATGATGGTACCCTACCCCTGAACCCTGGATGATGGTACTCTACCCCTGGATGATGGTACCCTACCCCTGAACCCTGGATGATGGTACTCTACCCCTGAACCCTGGATGATGGTACTCTACCCCTGAACCCTGGATGATGGTACCCTACCCCTGAACCCTGGATGATGGTACTCTACCCCTGAACCCTGGATGATGGTACTCTACCCCTGATCCCTGGATGATGGTACTCTACCCCTGAACCCTGGATGATGGTACCCTACCCCTGAACCCTGGATGATGGTACTCTACCCCTGGATGATGGTACCCTACCCCTGGATGATGGTACTCTACCCCTGGATGATGGTACTCTACCCCTGAACCCTGGATGATGGTACTCTACCCCTGAACCCTGGATGATGGTACTCTACCCCTGAACCCTGGATGATGGTACCCTACCCCTGAACCCTGGATGATGGTACTCTACCCCTGAACCCTGGATGATGGTACTCTACCCCTGATCCCTGGATGATGGTACTCTACCCCTGAACCCTGGATGATGGTACCCTACCCCTGAACCCTGGATGATGGTACTCTACCCCTGGATGATGGTACCCTACCCCTGGATGATGGTACTCTACCCCTGGATGATGGTACTCTACCCCTGAACCCTGGATGATGGTACTCTACCCCTGGATGATGGTACTCTACCCCTGAACCCTGGATGATGGTACTCTACCCCTGAACCCTGGATGATGGTACTCTACCCCTGAACCCTGGATGATGGTACTCTACCCCTGGATGATGGTACTCTACCCCTGAACCCTGGATGATGGTACTCTACCCCTGAACCCTGGATGATGGTACTCTACCCCTGATCCCTGGATGATGGTACTCTACCCCTGAACCCTGGATGATGGTACTCTACCCCTGAACCCTGGATGATGGTACTCTACCCCTGGATGATGGTACTCTACCCCTGAACCCTGGATGATGGTACTCTACTCCTGAACCCTGGATGATGGTACTCTACCCCTGAACCCTGGATGATGGTACTCTACCCCTGATCCCTGGATGATGGTACCCTACCCCTGATCCCTGGATGATGGTACCCTACCCCTGGATGATGGTACTCTACCCCTGAACCCTGGATGATGGTACCCTACCCCTGGATGATGGTACTCTACCCCTGAACCCTGGATGATGGTACTCTACCCCTGAACCCTGGATGATGGTACTCTACCCCTGGATGATGGTACTCTACCCCTGAACCCTGGATGATGGTACTCTACCCCTGAACCCTGGATGATGGTACTCTACCCCTGATCCCTGGATGATGGTACCCTACCCCTGATCCCTGGATGATGGTACCCTACCCCTGATCCCTGGATGATGGTACCCTACCCCTGAACCCTGGATGATGGTACCCTACCCCTGGATGATGGTACTCTACCCCTGAACCCTGGATGATGGTACTCTACCCCTGAACCCTGGATGATGGTACTCTACCCCTGGATGATGGTACTCTACCCCTGAACCCTGGATGATGGTACCCTACCCCTGAACCCTGGATGATGGTACTCTACCCCTGAACCCTGGATGATGGTACTCTACCCCTGAACCCTGGATGATGGTACTCTACCCCTGAACCCTGGATGATGGTACTCTACCCCTGAACCCTGGATGATGGTACTCTACCCCTGGATGATGGTACTCTACCCCTGATCCCTGGATGATGGTACTCTACCCCTGAACCCTGGATGATGGTACCCTACCCCTGAACCCTGGATGATGGTACTCTACCCCTGGATGATGGTACCCTACCCCTGGATGATGGTACCCTACCCCTGGATGATGGTACTCTACCCCTGAACCCTGGATGATGGTACCCTACCCCTGAACCCTGGATGATGGTACTCTACCCCTGAACCCTGGATGATGGTACTCTACGCCTGAACCCTGGATGATGGTACTCTACCCCTGAACCCTGGATGATGGTACCCTACCCCTGAACCCTGGATGATGGTACTCTACCCCTGGATGATGGTACCCTACCCCTGGATGATGGTACTCTACCCCTGAACCCTGGATGATGGTACCCTACCCCTGAACCCTGGATGATGGTACTCTACCCCTGAACCCTGGATGATGGTACTCTACCCCTGAACCCTGGATGATGGTACTCTACCCCTGATCCCTGGATGATGGTACTCTACCCCTGAACCCTGGATGATGGTACTCTACCCCTGAACCCTGGATGATGGTACTCTACCCCTGAACCCTGGATGATGGTACTCTACCCCTGAACCCTGGATGATGGTACCCTACCCCTGAACCCTGGATGATGGTACTCTACCCCTGAACCCTGGATGATGGTACCCTACCCCTGAACCCTGGATGATGGTACCCTACCCCTGAACCCTGGATGATGGTACTCTACCCCTGAACCCTGGATGATGGTACTCTACCCCTGGATGATGGTACTCTACCCCTGAACCCTGGATGATGGTACCCTACCCCTGAACCCTGGATGATGGTACTCTACCCCTGGATGATGGTACTCTACCCCTGGATGATGGTACCCTACCCCTGAACCCTGGATGATGGTACTCTACCCCTGGATGATGGTACCCTACCCCTGAACCCTGGATGATGGTACTCTACCCCTGAACCCTGGATGATGGTACTCTACCCCTGAACCCTGGATGATGGTACTCTACCCCTGAACCCTGGATGATGGTACCCTACCCCTGAACCCTGGATGATGGTACTCTACCCCTGAACCCTGGATGATGGTACTCTACCCCTGAACCCTGGATGATGGTACTCTACCCCTGAACCCTGGATGATGGTACTCTACCCCTGAACCCTGGATGATGGTACTCTACCCCTGAACCCTGGATGATGGTACTCTACCCCTGAACCCTGGATGATGGTACTCTACCCCTGAACCCTGGATGATGGTACTCTACCCCTGAACCCTGGATGATGGTACTCTACCCCTGATCCCTGGATGATGGTACTCTACCCCTGAACCCTGGATGATGGTACCCTACCCCTGAACCCTGGATGATGGTACCCTACCCCTGAACCCTGGATGATGGTACTCTACCCCTGAACCCTGGATGATGGTACTCTACCCCTGAACCCTGGATGATGGTACTCTACCCCTGATCCCTGGATGATGGTACTCTACCCCTGGATGATGGTACCCTACCCCTGAACCCTGGATGATGGTACCCTACCCCTGAACCCTGGATGATGGTACTCTACCCCTGAACCCTGGATGATGGTACTCTACTCCTGAACCCTGGATGATGGTACTCTACCCCTGAACCCTGGATGATGGTACTCTACCCCTGAACCCTGGATGATGGTACTCTACCCCTGAACCCTGGATGATGGTACTCTACCCCTGAACCCTGGATGATGGTACTCTACCCCTGAACCCTGGATGATGGTACTCTACCCCTGAACCCTGGATGATGGTACCCTACCCCTGAACCCTGGATGATGGTACTCTACCCCTGAACCCTGGATGATGGTACTCTACCCCTGAACCCTGGATGATGGTACTCTACCCCTGAACCCTGGATGATGGTACTCTACCCCTGAACCCTGGATGATGGTACTCTACCCCTGAACCCTGGATGATGGTACTCTACCCCTGAACCCTGGATGATGGTACTCTACCCCTGAACCCTGGATGATGGTACTCTACCCCTGAACCCTGGATGATGGTACTCTACCCCTGATCCCTGGATGATGGTACTCTACCCCTGAACCCTGGATGATGGTACCCTACCCCTGAACCCTGGATGATGGTACCCTACCCCTGAACCCTGGATGATGGTACTCTACCCCTGAACCCTGGATGATGGTACTCTACCCCTGAACCCTGGATGATGGTACTCTACCCCTGATCCCTGGATGATGGTACTCTACCCCTGGATGATGGTACCCTACCCCTGAACCCTGGATGATGGTACCCTACCCCTGAACCCTGGATGATGGTACTCTACCCCTGAACCCTGGATGATGGTACTCTACTCCTGAACCCTGGATGATGGTACTCTACCCCTGAACCCTGGATGATGGTACTCTACCCCTGAACCCTGGATGATGGTACTCTACCCCTGAACCCTGGATGATGGTACTCTACCCCTGAACCCTGGATGATGGTACTCTACCCCTGAACCCTGGATGATGGTACTCTACTCCTGAACCCTGGATGATGGTACTCTACCCCTGGATGATGGTACCCTACCCCTGAACCCTGGATGATGGTACTCTACCCCTGAACCCTGGATGATGGTACTCTACCCCTGAACCCTGGATGATGGTACTCTACTCCTGAACCCTGGATGATGGTACCCTACCCCTGAACCCTGGATGATGGTACTCTACCCCTGAACCCTGGATGATGGTACCCTACCCCTGAACCCTGGATGATGGTACTCTACCCCTGAACCCTGGATGATGGTACCCTACCCCTGAACCCTGGATGATGGTACTCTACCCCTGGATGATGGTACTCTACCCCTGATCCCTGGATGATGGTACTCTACCCCTGAACCCTGGATGATGGTACCCTACCCCTGAACCCTGGATGATGGTACTCTACCCCTGGATGATGGTACTCTACCCCTGATCCCTGGATGATGGTACTCTACCCCTGAACCCTGGATGATGGTACTCTACCCCTGGATGATGGTACTCTACCCCTGAACCCTGGATGATGGTACTCTACCCCTGAACCCTGGATGATGGTACTCTACCCCTGAACCCTGGATGATGGTACTCTACCCCTGGATGATGGTACTCTACCCCTGAACCCTGGATGATGGTACCCTACCCCTGAACCCTGGATGATGGTACTCTACCCCTGATCCCTGGATGATGGTACTCTACCCCTGAACCCTGGATGATGGTACTCTACCCCTGGATGATGGTACTCTACCCCTGAACCCTGGATGATGGTACTCTACCCCTGAACCCTGGATGATGGTACTCTACCCCTGAACCCTGGATGATGGTACTCTACCCCTGGATGATGGTACTCTACCCCTGAACCCTGGATGATGGTACCCTACCCCTGAACCCTGGATGATGGTACTCTACCCCTGAACCCTGGATGATGGTACTCTACCCCTGAACCCTGGATGATGGTACTCTACCCCTGAACCCTGGATGATGGTACTCTACCCCTGAACCCTGGATGATGGTACTCTACCCCTGGATGATGGTACTCTACCCCTGATCCCTGGATGATGGTACTCTACCCCTGAACCCTGGATGATGGTACCCTACCCCTGAACCCTGGATGATGGTACTCTACCCCTGGATGATGGTACCCTACCCCTGGATGATGGTACCCTACCCCTGGATGATGGTACTTTACCCCTGAACCCTGGATGATGGTACCCTACCCCTGAACCCTGGATGATGGTACTCTACCCCTGAACCCTGGATGATGGTACTCTACCCCTGGATGATGGTACTCTACGCCTGAACCCTGGATGATGGTACTCTACCCCTGAACCCTGGATGATGGTACCCTACCCCTGAACCCTGGATGATGGTACTCTACCCCTGGATGATGGTACCCTACCCCTGGATGATGGTACTCTACCCCTGAACCCTGGATGATGGTACCCTACCCCTGAACCCTGGATGATGGTACTCTACCCCTGAACCCTGGATGATGGTACTCTACCCCTGATCCCTGGATGATGGTACTCTACCCCTGAACCCTGGATGATGGTACTCTACCCCTGAACCCTGGATGATGGTACTCTACCCCTGAACCCTGGATGATGGTACTCTACCCCTGAACCCTGGATGATGGTACCCTACCCCTGAACCCTGGATGATGGTACTCTACCCCTGAACCCTGGATGATGGTACCCTACCCCTGAACCCTGGATGATGGTACCCTACCCCTGAACCCTGGATGATGGTACTCTACCCCTGAACCCTGGATGATGGTACTCTACCCCTGGATGATGGTACTCTACCCCTGGATGATGGTACCCTACCCCTGAACCCTGGATGATGGTACTCTACCCCTGGATGATGGTACCCTACCCCTGAACCCTGGATGATGGTACTCTACCCCTGAACCCTGGATGATGGTACTCTACCCCTGAACCCTGGATGATGGTACTCTACCCCTGAACCCTGGATGATGGTACCCTACCCCTGAACCCTGGATGATGGTACTCTACCCCTGAACCCTGGATGATGGTACTCTACCCCTGAACCCTGGATGATGGTACTCTACCCCTGAACCCTGGATGATGGTACTCTACCCCTGAACCCTGGATGATGGTACTCTACCCCTGAACCCTGGATGATGGTACTCTACCCCTGATCCCTGGATGATGGTACTCTACCCCTGGATGATGGTACTCTACCCCTGAACCCTGGATGATGGTACTCTACCCCTGAACCCTGGATGATGGTACTCTACCCCTGAACCCTGGATGATGGTACTCTACCCCTGAACCCTGGATGATGGTACTCTACCCCTGAACCCTGGATGATGGTACTCTACCCCTGAACCCTGGATGATGGTACTCTACCCCTGAACCCTGGATGATGGTACTCTACCCCTGAACCCTGGATGATGGTACTCTACCCCTGATCCCTGGATGATGGTACTCTACCCCTGAACCCTGGATGATGGTACCCTACCCCTGAACCCTGGATGATGGTACCCTACCCCTGAACCCTGGATGATGGTACTCTACCCCTGAACCCTGGATGATGGTACTCTACCCCTGAACCCTGGATGATGGTACTCTACCCCTGAACCCTGGATGATGGTACTCTACCCCTGAACCCTGGATGATGGTACTCTACCCCTGGATGATGGTACTCTACCCCTGAACCCTGGATGATGGTACTCTACCCCTGAACCCTGGATGATGGTACTCTACCCCTGAACCCTGGATGATGGTACTCTACCCCTGAACCCTGGATGATGGTACCCTACCCCTGATCCCTGGATGATCTCCCTTTCTCTCTCTCCCCCCTCTCTCTATCCCTTTCTCTCTCTTCCCCCCTCTCCCTTTCTCTCTCTCCCTCACTCTCTCCCTTTCTCTCTCTTCCCCCCTCTCTCCCTTTCTTTCTCTGTCTCTCAGTGATCTCTCTCAGTGCTGTCTCTCTGTGTTCCCTCTTTAATAAGTCAGAAGTTCCTCTCTCTCATCTTTCTCCTCTCTATCTCTTTCTTTCTCTCTCTCTCTCTCTCTCTCTCTTACTCTCTCTCTCTCTGTTGCTCTCTCTTTCTCTCTCTCTCGTTCTCTCTGTGTCTCTCTTTCTCTCTTTGTGATGTATGTGACTCAATGGAATAGAAGTGTTTTACTTGTGACCTCATAAAGCTCAAGACATACACTACATGACCAAAAGTATGTGGACACTTCCTGTCCAACATCTAATTCCAAAATCATGGGCATTAGTTGGTCCCCCCTTAGCTGCTATAACAGCCTCCACTCTTCTGGGAAGGCTTTCCACTAGATGCTGGAACATTGCTGTGGGGACTTGCTTCCATTCAGCCACAAGAGCATTAGTGAGGTCGGGCACTGAAGTTGGGCGATCAGGCCTGGCTCACAGTCGGCATTCCAATTAATCCCAAAGGTGTTCGATGGGGTTGACCAATTAATCCCAAAGGTGTTCGATGGGGTTGACCAATTAATCCCAAAGGTGTTCGATGGGATTGAGGTTAGGCTCTGTGCAGGCCAGTCAAGTTGTTCCACACTGAACTCAACAAACCGTTTCTGTATGGATCTTGCTTTGTGCACTGGGGCAATATCATGCTGAAACAGGAAAGGGACTTCCCCAAACTGTTGCCACAAAGTTGGAAGCATAGAATCATCTAGAATGCCATTGTACGCTGTAGAGTTAAGATTTCCCTTCACTGGAACTAAGGTGCCCGAACCATGAAAAACAGCCTCAACAATGTCCACGAACTTTTGGCCATGTAGCGTAAGTAGGAATAAGAAAAAAAAAATTAATGTTTTTTGGGGGGGGGGGTAGGTCATCTTCGATCAGTGTAATTGTCTGAATCTTTTCCAATCCCCCATATATTTTTATGTAAATAAATCCTGTATTATTTTCCCCTATCCTTACCATCCCTCACTTAATTGGGACAACTCTTAGGCTTCTACTTCCAGCTCATAAGTACTACACTATATACATTTTATGGACACAGTATATTTTACAATAGTTATCTTTTGTTTGTTTTTAGTCCCGTCCTTTAGCTCCCCTCAACCCCTCTCATCTATCTCTGAACACCACCCAGTCTCATCCTTCAGCTCCCCTCAACCCCTCTCATCTATCTCTGAACACCATCCAGTCCCATCCTTCAGCTCCCCTCAACCCCTCCCATCTATCTCTGAACACCACCCAGTCCGATCCTTCAGCTCCCCTCAACCCCTCCCATCTATCTCTGAACACCATCCAGTCCCATCCTTTAGCTCCCCTCAACCCCTCCCATCTATCTCTGAACACCACCCAGTCCGATCCTTCAGCTCCCCTCAACCCCTCCCATCTATCTCTGAACACCACCCAGTCCGATCCTTCAGCTCCCCTCAACCCCTCCCATCTATCTCTGAACACCATCCAGTCCGATCCTTCAGCTCCCCTCAACCCCTCCCATCTATCTCTGAACACCACCCAGTCCCATCCTTCAGCTCCCCTCAACCCCTCCCATCTATCTCTGAACACCATCCAGTCCCATCCTTTAGCTCCCCTCAACCCCTCCCATCTATCTCTGAACACCACCCAGTCCGATCCTTCAGCTCCCCTCAACCCCTCCCATCTCTCTCTGAACACCACCCAGTCCGATCCTTCAGCTCCCCTCAACCCCTCCCATCTATCTCTGAACACCATCCAGTCCGATCCTTCAGCTCCCCTCAACCCCTCCCATCTATCTCTGAACACCACCCAGTCCCATCCTTCAGCTCCCCTCAACCCCTCCCATCTATCTCTGAACACCATCCAGTCCCATCCTTTAGCTCCCCTCAACCCCTCCCATCTATCTCTGAACACCATCCAGTCCGATCCTTCAGCTCCCCTCAACCCCTCCCATCTATCTCTGAACACCATCCAGTCCGATCCTTCAGCTCCCCTCAACCCCTCCCATCTATCTCTGAACACCACCCAGTCCGATCCTTTAGCTCCCCTCAACCCCTCCCATCTATCTCTGAACACCACCCAGTTTTGATTTCTATTTGCCGTATATATTTCAACTGTGCTGTGATGTTTGACAAAAGTTCTGAACCTTTTATATTCTCATAGTTTCTAAGGATTGTAAATAAAAAATAAATAAATAATGTTGCTAAGAGTTTTATTATCTTATTGATCGATTGACTATGACTTTTTAAATCACCCAGTCGTGCTATCGGCAGAGTCAGCTCCAGGTAAATGTTGCAATTCTTCAGCCATTCCTGGACATGTGACCAATAACAAGCTACATATGAACAGTAGCAAAACAAATGATCTAATGATTCTGTCTCTTTACAACAACATCCCCCCTCTGATAACCAGGTAGTGAATCGCATCTCTGCATGTCTGGCAGACATATCAGTGTGGATGACGGATCACCACCTCAAGCTGAACCTCGGCAAGACGGAGCTGCTCTTCCTCCCGGGGAAGGACTGCCCGTTCCATGATCTCGCCATCACGGTTGACAACTCCATTGTGTCCTCCTCCCAGAGTGCTAAGAACCTTGGCGTGATCCTGGACAACACCCTGTCGTTCTCAACTAACATCAAGGCGGTGACCCGTTCCTGTAGGTTCATGCTCTACAACATTCGCAGAGTACGACCCTGCCTCACGCAGGAAGCGGCGCAGGTACTAATCCAGGCACTTGTCATCTCCCGTCTGGATTACTGCAACTCGCTGTTGGCTGGGCTCCCTGCCTGTGCCATTAAACCCCTACAACTCATCCAGAACGCCGCAGCCCGTCTGGTGTTCAACTTTCCCAAGTTCTCTCACGTCACCCCGCTCCTCCGCTCTCTCCACTGGCTTCCAGTTGAAGCTCGCATCCGCTACAAGACCATGGTGCTTGCCTACGGAGCTGTGAGGGGAACGGCACCTCCGTACCTTCAGGCTCTGATCAGGCCCTACACCCAAACAAGGGCACTGCGTTCATCCACCTCTGGCCTGCTCGCCTCCCTACCTCTGAGGAAGTACAGTTCCCGCTCAGCCCAGTCAAAACTGTTCGCTGCTCTGGCACCCCAATGGTGGAACAAACTCCCTCACGACGCCAGGTCAGCGGAGTCAATCACCACCTTCCGGAGACACCTGAAACCCCACCTCTTTAAGGAATACCTAGGATAGGATAAAGTAATCCTTCTAACCCCCCCCCCCCCCCCTTAAAAGAGTTAGATGCACTATTGTAAAGTGGTTGTTCCACTGGATATCATAAGGTGAATGCACCAATTTGTAAGTCGCTCTGGATAAGAGCGTCTGCTAAATGACTTAAATGTAAATGTAAATCTGCAGAGCTGGGATGGTTTATATATATGACTTTCTATTGGTTCCAAGAATCTTGTATAATAATTTCAATTGAAAAACTCTTATGTTTTGAATCCGGCGTTGTTTTGTGTATCAGTTCATAAACCATGTGCCATGGAATCGGTACGTCGAGAATCTCTTCCCAACTACAGTGCATTCTGTCAATTAGTGTATAAATTAGTGTATCAATTAGTATCAATTAGTATCAATTAGTATCAATTAGTGTATCAATTAGTATCAATTAGTGTATTTCAGTTTAACCATAATATTTGTTGTAATATTTGTTCTGTCTTTTCTGGTGGATTAAACTGAAATTGCAACCAACTTTCTATAGTCTTGTTTCAAAAATAATGATATTATGGAGATGATTTCATTTTCAAATAACCGAAAGGGAGAGGTTGTAATCTGAATAAAGGGAGAGGTTGTAATCTGAATAAAGGGAGATGTTGTAATCTGAATAAAGGGAGAGGTTGTAATCTGAATAAAGTGAGAGGTTGTAATCTGAATAAAGGGAGAGGTTGTAATCTGAATAAAGGGAGAGGTTGTAATCTGAATAAAGGGAGAGGTTGTAATCTGAATAAAGTGAGAGGTTGTAATCTGAATAAAGTGAGAGGTTGTAATCTGAATAAAGGGAGAGGTTGTAATCTGAATAAAGGGAGAGGTTGTAATCTGAATAAAGGGAGAGGTTGTAATCTGAATAAAGGGAGAGGTTGTAATCTGAATAAAGGGAGAGGTTGTAATCTGAATAAAGGGAGAGGTTGTAATCTGAATAAAGGGAGAGGTTGTAATCTGAATAAAGTGAGAGGTTGTAATCTGAATAAAGGGAGAGGTTGTAATCTGAATAAAGGGAGAGGTTGTAATCTGAATAAAGGGAGAGGTTGTAATCTGAATAAAGGGAGAGGTTGTAATCTGAATAAAGTGAGAGGTTGTAATCTGAATAAAGTGAGAGGTTGTAATCTGAATAAAGGGAGAGGTTGTAATCTGAATAAAGTGAGAGGTTGTAATCTGAATAAAGGGAGAGGTTGTAATCTGAATAAAGGGAGAGGTTGTAATCTGAATAAAGGGAGAGGTTGTAATCTGAATAAAGGGAGAGGTTGTAATCTGAATAAAGGGAGAGGTTGTAATCTGAATAAAGGGAGAGGTTGTAATCTGAATAAAGTGAGAGGTTGTAATCTGAATAAAGGGAGAGGTTGTAATCTGAATAAAGTGAGAGGTTGTAATCTGAATAAAGGGAGAGGTTGTAATCTGAATAAAGGGAGAGGTTGTAATCTGAATAAAGGGAGAGGTTGTAATCTGAATAAAGGGAGAGGTTGTAATCTGAATAAAGGGAGAGGTTGTAATCTGAATAAAGGGAGAGGTTGTAATCTGAATAAAGGGAGAGGTTGTAATCTGAATAAAGGGAGAGGTTGTAATCTGAATAAAGGGAGAGGTTGTAATCTGAATAAAGGGAGAGGTTGTAACCTGAATAAAGGGAGAGGTTGTAATCTGAATAAAGGGAGAGGTTGTAATCTGAATAAAGGGAGAGGTTGTAATCTGAATAAAGGGAGAGGTTGTAATCTGAATAAAGGGAGAGGTTGTAATCTGAATAAAGGGAGAGGTTGTAATCTGAATAAAGGGAGAGGTTGTAATCTGAATAAAGGGAGAGGTTGTAATCTGAATAAAGGGAGAGGTTGTAATCTGAATAAAGGGGAAAAGGTCGTTCTTGAACATGGTGTGAGACATTCTTACTAATCTGATATACAACCAGTTTGGATTGAAATATAACTTCTGTATGATTGAAGTATTTAAAGTCTAATACTTAAATAATTTGTCAGAAATGATTAAATATGAATGATTCAAAACATCAAGTGAAAGAAGCTTGGACAGCTAATGCCAAAATATGTCTACCAGTTCAGTTTCTTAGATATTTCATTAAAGAGATGCATTACTTACTAAAGTAGGAATGAAAGAAAACATGTTGAGTAACACCATGTCAAGGGAATTTTATTTAATAATGTACTTATCTGATGTTGAAAATATTGACAGCTAATAATGTAGTGCAGTGCCTTAGACCGCCGCGCCACTCGGGAGGCCGTTTAGAGTTTTTTTTAAGGTTATATGGAACAGTCAGAATATGCTTTATGGATCAAAGAGCCCAGGTGAAGGAGGGAGGTGATGGATGGTAAGTTAAAGAGTTCATGGACGTGGGTGTAAGTCTGGAAAACATGCAGTCGAATAAGGATGTAATGTTACATGTTACAGTCTGGAAATACACCCACACCCACGTCACATACTTTCATTTGAAACACGGAGTGAAAAAAAAGGGTTTTAACCACATTCATTTGTACGCATGTTTTTTATTCAAGTTGCAAGAAAGTAAAAGTTGGAAAAAGTGAAAAGCCACACACTTCACTTTGTCCAAAGAGAAATTTAAACTGGAAAGGGATACGTTGATTTAAAAAAAAAACAGACACAAACGTAATAATACAATTATAATATGCCGTCACCACTGTCTCTAGATGGTTGGGTTGTTTGTTCTAATCCACCACTGTCTCTAGATGGTTGGGTTGTTTGTTCTAATCCACCACTGTCTCTAGATGGTTGGGTTGTTTGTTCTAATCCACCACTGTCTCTAGATGGTTGGGTTGTTTGTTCTAATCCACCACTGTCTCTAGATGGTTGGGTTGTTTGTTCTAATCCACCACTGTCTCTAGATGGTTGGGTTGTTTGTTCTAATCCACATCAGTACAACTTGTTCTCGACACTCCAGAACTGCACATCCTATACATTACCAGAGAGGAGTCATTTACTAGTGAATGTAAACGAGCCAAAGAGGTGAATGTAGACAGGGGCCAATAACAATAATGTTGTTTGACATAAAAATGTCATTACAAATGAAATGTACAGTTTTAAATGTAAATATCCAGTAGCCTATAGGCCTCAGCCAGACAACGTTCTTAATTACAGCCAGGTGTTAGGTACATTACAATACATGATGTGCTCTTGCGAACAGTAAAATATTGTCAAAATATTTTAACAAAAACACATGACATAGCTGATAATGACAATGACAACTTCCAAAAACAAATGTTGTGCTGCCCTAATGCAATACATCCTCTGTAAAGTACAAATGAACAACGAAAGGGGGGCAGGAATAGCCATGTTAGCCCAATGACGACGTGTAGTAAAATCAGGGGCGCAACTTTGGTTTCAGAAGTGGCAGGGGCATAACTTTATTTTTTTTATTGTTTTATTCAGTTGGATAAACACTCCAAACAGCCTACCCGACCGCTCGGAGGCGTCTGCATGATCCTAAATCACACCGCTGCCTCGTTTTATATCACATTCCAATGATAAAACTGGGTGGGGGGACATGTCCCCCCCCCTGTCCCCAGTGAAAGCTGTGGCCCCTGAGTAAAATGTACAGTACAGTGTTCACAAATCAACAGATAAGTTCATAAATGACTGAAATGCATACATATCACAATATAATGTTGGGAGACCATTAGAAAACACTATCCAGTGAACATATAAACATCTGAGAAGTGTTTTAACATATAGGATTGATTATGATTTTCATGGAACTATTCAGATTCTGGGTCATTATACAACATGAAATTCAACACGTGTTACATGAGCATAGGGGGGGAAGGAACAAAGCGATGGAACTGTGAGAAGGAGTCAAAAGAGAGAGAAAAACAATTGCAATACTTTTATAAATGCGGAACCTGATTTTCCCTAAATTAATTGTGACTTGCCTTACTTTCTTAAGATAATGTTGTTTGGTGGTTGGGTTCTGGAATGGATGTGGATACTATTGTAGGTGTTAGGGACATGTTAGGGCTGAATCTCACAGAACCAACGACCACTCACAGAACCAACAATCTCTCACAGAACCAACAATCTCTCACAGATCCAACAATCTCTCACAGAACCAACGACCTCTCACAGAACCAACAATCTCTCACAGAACCAACGACCTCTCACAGATCCAACAATCTCTCACAGAACCAACGACCTCTCACAGATCCAACAATCTCTCACAGAACCAACAATCTCTCACAGATCCAACAATCTCTCACAGAACCAACGACCTTTCGCAGATCCAACGCTGTTCAGAGTAACATGATTGATCATTCCAGGCCAATACCGGGTCATTGTGAATGCCAATAATCTCAGCACAGTTCTCTTCAGCTCCTCCATTCGGTTCGCTGGTTCCAGTCCAGTAACTTGCGGTCAGTGGGTTCCCGTCCACCCATCTCCAGGTTCCCTCAACTTCTTGGTCAGTCAGACCGATCCAGGTTCTGTGGCCCAATGTTTTGATGAAAACTTGTTCCTCTCTGCTGTTTATGATCACCAAGTCTGCTCCTCTGTCCAGACAGTCCTGTCTGCTCTCAGTCCAGTTTTTAGTGTCAAGGGAGATGAAATAACAACTGCATCCGGACTGTATTATCCAGTCTTGGGGACATATGTTGCGGACGTCTTTCTCACATACCAACTGGTTTCTCCCTTCGCTCAGGTTGTCGACTAAACGCAGGGAGACGTTAAGAATGACTTGTAGGACACACAGCAACCCAAAACCTACGGCAACTAATCTGTAGACTCTTCTCCTTGAGTGCTGAGCTGATCCTGAGCTGTCTCTGTTGTCCTGGTCGGCTGTCACATTTTCATACGCATGTGTAGGAGCTTGATCCATAGATGAATCCTCAATGACGCTCTCCATAATGTTCCAACTTGGTTCGTTTCCAATCAAGTCTGTGAGGCCCAAACTCAACATCACATCCCTTCTTCACTGCTTATTTCGTAACACGAACAGGAAGTTGATGGAATGGACATTACATCACAATAGTTTTTTTTTTAGATATCCACACTGTGACCAAGTTCCTCTTAACAATGTTAAGCACGTTCATATATGTCTCAAGACAAGGAGCGTCAAAAGACAACGTTGCCACATAAATGGTTCCTTTTCTGTAAGGCCTTGTCAGTGGTCATTGTATTAGATGTCAGCTAGCTAGTCAAAGGGTTGATTTTACACCCCCGCCTCTTTCTTATTACCTACAGCTCCACCCAACACGTGTTTTATATAACTGGCCTACCAGTCATCTCTGGTTTAATAACTGTACATTTACCGCCATCTAGAGGCTAAAGCTTGAATCGCATTACATTTTGACAGGGACACGCCTTGTTTAAGGTCATACAATAAACAGGCACCGAAGAACAGCAGAATGGTTGTCGCTACCTACCACAGCCACAAAGTCAATTGACAATATCGTAAAAATTTATGAAAAAGAAACGTGATTTTTGTGTGTTAATTTAAGGTTAAGGTTAGCAGTGTGGATAAGGTTAAGGTTAGCAGTGTGGTTATGGTTAGGGTTAGCAGTGTGGTTATGGTTAGGGTTAGCAGTGTGGTTAAGGTTCAGGGTTAGCATGGGGAATACACAGGGATATACAGGGAATGGGGAATACAGTCTGTGGCTCTGGGGAACCATGCGTTGACACAGGGAGGGAAACTTGGTTAGTGGGCTGTCTGGAGCCTTGTCTTCGGCGTCTGGGGGTGGGTGCTTGGGGAATGTCATTGCCAGAGAGGGGAATTGTGGGGGTTCCTGGGGTTTGGGGAGAAGAGGCCCCTCTGTATGGGGCTAACCTGTCCCGGTGCAGTGCCACCTTTCTCCCCCTGGGAGGAAGCTGCACCCGGTAAACAACCTCCCCTACCCTCTCCAGGATGCTGCAGGGTCCCACCCAGTGTCTGTCTTGGGGCATCTGCCTTTTTTCCTTAGGGGGCTGTAGACCCAGACCAGCTCCCCAGCCACAAAGTGCCTTCCCCGGGTGTGCACGTCATAGTTCCTGTTGTGCCTCACACCTGCATTCACCAGGTGCTCTCTGGCGAATGTGTGGGCTGTCTCCAGGCGGTCCTGGAGTCTCCGGGCGTACTCCGGCCCCGGGGGAACAGGAGGGCTATCTAGGTGCGGATCTCTCTCCCCAGCATGAGGGCAGGCGTGCAGGAGGTGAAGTCTTGGACGGCGGAGCGGCATGCCATGAGAACCATGGACAGGTGCTTGTCCCAGTCACGCTGGTGTTTGCTGGTGTCCAAGCGGTTTGAAGTGCTCCACAAGGCCATCACTTTGAGGATGGAGAGGAGTAGTGCGGGTCTTGTGCATACCCAGCCTCTCACACATGGTGGCGAACACGCGGGACTCAACGTTTCTGCCCTGGTCGCTGTGGATGGACTCCGCAGCTCCAAACCTGCTGAACATCCCCGCTGTACCCACAGGTCCCAGAGTTCACCCAACACATATCATGAGGTTGCACCACAGGTCCCAGAGTTCACCCAACACATATCATGAGGTTGCACCACAGGTCCCAGAGTCCACCCAACATATATCATGAGGTGGCACCACAGGTCCCAGAGTTCACCCAACACATATCATAAGGTGGCACCACAGGTCCCAGAGTCCACCCAACACATATCATGAGGTGGCACCACAGGTCCCAGAGTCCACCCAACATATATCATGAGGTGGCACCACAGGTCCCAGAGTTCACCCAACATATATCATGAGGTGGCACCACAGGTCCCAGAGTTCACCCAACACATATCATAAGGTGGCACCACAGGTCCCAGAGTTCACCCAACACATATCATGAGGTGGCACCACAGGTCCCAGAGTCCACCCAACACATATCATGAGGTGGCACCACAGGTCCCAGAGTTCACCCAACACATATCATGAGGTGGCACCACAGGTCCCAGAGTCCACCCAACATATATCATGAGGTGGCACCACAGGTCCCAGAGTTCACCCAACATATATCATGAGGTGGCACCACAGGTCCCAGAGTTCACCCAACACATATCATGAGGTGGCACCACAGGTCCCAGAGTTCACCCAACACATATCATGAGGTGGCACCACAGGTCCCAGAGTCCACCCAACACATATCATGAGGTGGCACCACAGGTCCCAGAGTTCACCCAACACATATCATGAGGTAGCACCACAGGTCCCAGAGTGGTGGGGCAATTTTTTTCTCCCTGTGGGGTTCGGCAACCCAACCAGGTAAAACTCCAGGCCCTATAGGGTATGATGGGACCAGAGTTTTTCTAGTTAGTTCACATGGTTTTAAAACACTTCTGACAAAAACATGGCCCCTAGGGAGGGTAAAAAACCTGAAGCAACCTTGTACTTGTTGGTATGAATCATATTTTAAAAACGAGACAGGTTTTCCTTTACACATACATAACAGCTGTGATTGTACAACAGAACCCACAAGGCTCAGCTTGGTTTATGCAGGTTTGCATCATGTAGGCCTATGCAACTGTATTGAAAATAGTTACTCACCCAGTTGAGCAACGCAGTTAACCCACTGTTCCCCTGAACAAGGCAGTTAACCCACTGTTCCCCTGAACAAGGCAGTTAACCCACTGTTCCCCTGAACAAGGCAGTTAACCCACTGTTCCCCTGAACAAGGCAGTTAACCCACTGTTCCCCTGAACAAGGCAGTTAACCCACTGTTCCCCTGAACAAGGCAGTTAACCCACTGTTCCCCTGAACAAGGCAGTTAACCCACTGTTCCCCTGAACAAGGCAGTTAACCCACTGTTCCCCTGAACAAGGCAGTTAACCCACTGTTCCCCTGAACAAGGCAGTTAACCTACTGTTCCCCTGAACAAGGCAGTTAACCCACTGTTCCCCTGAACAAGGCAGTTAACCCACTGTTCCCCTGAACAAGGCAGTTAACCCACTGTTCCCCTGAACAAGGCAGTTAACCCACTGTTCCCCTGAGCGAGGCAGTTAACCCACTGTTCCCCTGAGCGAGGCAGTTAACCCACTGTTCCCCTGAACAAGGCAGTTAACCCACTGTTCCCCTGAACAAGGCAGTTAACCCACTGTTCCCCGGGCGCCGAAGACGTAGATGTTGATCATGACAGCCCACCGCACCTCTCTGATTCAGAGGGGTTAAATGAGGAAGACGCACCTCTCTGATTCAGAGGGGTTAAATGAGGAAGACGCACCTCTCTGATTCAGAGGGGTTAAATGAGGAAGACGCACCTCTCTGATTCAGAGGGGTTAAATGAGGAAGACGCACCTCTCTGATTCAGAGGGGTTAAATGAGGAAGACGCACCTCTCTGATTCAGAGGGGTTAAATGAGGAAGACGCACCTCTCTGATTCAGAGGGGTTAAATGAGGAAGACGCACCTCTCTGATTCAGAGGGGTTAAATGAGGAAGACGCACCTCTCTGATTCAGAGGGGTTAAATGAGGAAGACGCACCTCTCTGATTCAGAGGGGTTAAATGAGGAAGACGCACCTCTCTGATTCAGAGGGGTTAAATGAGGAAGACGCACCTCTCTGATTCAGAGGGGTTAAATGAGGAAGACGCACCTCTCTGATTCAGAGGGGTTAAATGAGGAAGACGCACCTCTCTGATTCAGAGGGGTTAAATGAGGAAGACGCACCTCTCTGATTCAGAGGGGTTAAATGAGGAAGACGCACCTCTCTGATTCAGAGGGGTTAAATGAGGAAGACGCACCTCTCTGATTCAGAGGGGTTAAATGAGGAAGACGCACCTCTCTGATTCAGAGGGGTTAAATGAGGAAGACGCATTTCAGTTGAATACATTTCAGTTGTACTGACTAGGTATCCCCCCCTTTCCCTTTATGTCATCACTATTGTGTTGATTGACTAATTACAGTTTTGGATTGATAATGTCTAGGTAGGCTACAAACCCAAGTTTGAATATAAACCAAATTTGATCACGTTCACATTTTTCTCCTTACACAAATAAATGGGCTTTGAATACATAATGTTACTCCTTCGATGACCCTGGCCAGAGTGGACAGGGGGTATTGTATAATCTGTATGCAGCTGCAGTGATCAGTAAGCCTATAGTTGATCAGACTGAAAAATGGTCTTGTTTTCATCCCATACAGTCTATTGAGACCAGGTTGATTTAGCTAACATGATCAACATATCACTACCAACAGACACAAGGAAAAACGTTTTTAAAAGAAATGTTGCAGCAGCCTCCACCTAAACAATAGTAATCTCAGATCTGACATGCTGTGAGCGCAGTCTGGTATCATAGACTAGACGTAACATAATAAATGTAAATCTGGTCAACTCAAATTACTATGATATATGAAAGGAGGGTGGATGGGTGGGTGTATAATGTGAAAATCTAGCAACCCAAAGGATGCTAGTTTTTATCTCATGATGGACAATTTTTTAATTTTAGCTAGTGAGCAACTTTGCAACTACTTAGCATGTTAGCTAACCCTTCCCTTATAACCCAAACCTTAACCCTTTAACCTAACTGCTAACCATAACACTAACACTAACCCCTAGCCTAGCTAAAGTTAGCCAGTTAGCTGTACGTTTTGCAGATTCGTAACATATCATACAAATTGCAATAAAAAATGTATACTGTACATACCAGACGAAACGTAACATATACTAAATGGAGTGTTTCAAATTTATGTACAGAATAACATGAAAATGCTCTGAGATCAGGTTGGCTAAATAAATACCTGAGGAAAGTGTCTCTTTGCTAAACCTGCATTGTGCCCGGGCCTCGCGACCGGGGATTTCTGTAAATCTGATTGGTCAAAACACACACAGAACTTGCAGCGCTCTGACATGTGAAGGACAGATACAATTTGCACGAGTTGACGAATCATGAGGCAAGTTGTCACGTTCTGACCATAGTTCTTTTGTATTTTCTTTGTTTTAGTATGGTCAGGGCGTGATTTGGGTGGGTTATCTATGTGTTGTGTTTCTATGTTGGGTTTGTTGTTTGGCCTGATATGGTTCTCAATCAGAGGCAGGTGTTTGTCATTGTCTCTGATTGGGAACCATATTTAGGTAGCCTGTTTTGTGTTGGGTTTTGTGGGTGGTTGTCTTCTGTCTTTGTGTCTATGCACCAGATAGGACTGTTTCGGTTTTGCCACATTTGTTATTTTGTATTTTGTAGTGTTCACGGTTTTGTCGTTATTAAACATGATGAACACTAACTACGCTGCGTCTTGGTCCGATCCCTGATACACCTCCTCTTCAGACGAAGAGGAGGAAATCTGCCGTTACACAAGTCAGTCTAAAAAAGCGGTAGAATACTTTTTATTCTCCTTTTAACATTTTCACATCAATGTTTTTATTATACTAAATCAAAATGGATTGAAAACTGCTGGGACAAATGTCAGCTCTGTAACGCTCTGGGTGTCGGGGGGTGTGAAGTCAGACGCAGGAACAGCAGAGAGTTCAATACGGTGCTTTTAATGCACAACCGGCAAACAAATGTCCCATACGGAGGACAAAACCCAGTCCAAAATACACTTGATGAACGAAACAAACAATACGTTCATCTACTCCCGAATCCAAAACTACAACTGAACAATCCCGCACAAAGAAGCGTACGGGCTGGCTGACTAATAAAGCCCAACTAATTAGAATCACCTAAACACAGGTTTAACAAATAAACACATAAGGAGGGGGTGGAAAAAGAGTCAGTGGCAGCTAGTAGGCCGGTGACGACAACCGCCGAGCGCCACCCGAACGGGAAGGGGAGTCACCTTCGGTCGGAGTCGTGACAAGCTCGCCACACATTTACCCTGCGGCCGTGTAATCTTGTTTGGTTATAGTGCCTACCAGTAATCTTGTTGGTTGTAGGGCCTACCAGTAATCTTGTTGGTTGTAGGGCCTACCAGTAATCTTGTTGGTTATAAGGCCTACCAGTCATCTTGTTGGTTGTAGGGCCTACCAGTAATCTTGTTGGTTGTAGGGTCTACCAGTCATCTTGTTGGTTGTAGGGCCTACCAGTAATCTTGTTGGTTGTAGGGCCTACCAGTAATCTTGTTGGTTGTAGGGCCTACCAGTAATCTTGTTGGTTGTAGGGTCTACCAGTCATCTTGTTGGTTGTAGGGCCTACCAGTAATCTTGTTGGTTGTGTCTCATTTCAGAGAACACAGCTCAGTGTGTCCTCATCCGGCTAACATTGATACAGCTCTGCTTTTTCCATAATGTGTCAAATTACTAAACATTTCACTGTCTTTGTTCCCTGTCAGTAACATAATGTTGTGTAGGAGGATGAAAGGACAGAAATGAGGAGTTAGTCATAAAGACTTGTTTTATTGCTCCGTTAGGCTACCTGACGCCCTACATCAGAGAGACAGGGCTCCTCATTTAGGCTACCTGCCGCCCTACATCAGAGAGACAGGGCTCCTCATTTAGGCTACCTGCCGCCCTACATCAGAGAGACAGGGCTCCTCATTTAGGCTACCTGCCGCCCTACATCAGATAGACAGGGCTCTTCATTTAGGCTACCTGCCGCCCTACATCAGATAGACAGGGCTCCTCATTTAGGCTACCTGCCGCCCTACATCAGAGAGACAGGGCTCTTCATTTAGGCTACCTGCCACCCTACATCAGAGAGACAGGGCTGTTCATTTAGGCTACCTGCCGCCCTACATCAGATAGACAGGGCTCTTCATTTAGGCTACCTGCCGCCCTGCATCAGATAGACAGGGCTCTTCATTTAGGCTACCTGCCGCCCTACATCAGATAGACAGGGCTCTTCATTTAGGCTACCTGCCGCCCTACATCAGATAGACAGGGCTCCTCATTTAGGCTAAAATCTTATCACTGAGTAATTAATCACACTTAAGGTAAGATGGCAATTACTTTTCTGCAACCATTTCATGACTTGTAACTAAATTACATTATTGTAAAAAACGCTCAAAATATACTGTTTACATACTGGATGTATAACTGTACTTCTACCGCCATCTAGTGGCTGAATGATTTTAGAGCATGTCTTTAAAAGGACTACGCCTGGCATACGTCATTCAATAATACGGAAGCAGAGCGGTGGACAAAGAATACCGCACACACGCGGATAATATTGATACAATCCCACCAGAGAAGTATGTAAAAACAGCATTTTATTTACGTTACTTACCAAGCTATAAACGACACGTCAGCATTTTTTTTTTTTTTACTTCGTGTATTCAATATTTGATTACGTTAGTGAACAAGATTGTTTACAGTGGTTACACAGTTTCTTGTTTCATTATCAGACTGTCCGCTCAACCTGAAATAGAAGGTGAAACGTTTGGCTAGTAACCTATCTTTGGCTCAACTGTCAGGTGATACTCCAAGCCATCAAGTCAAATTGACTGACCACTTTATAAATAAAGTGATGTTATTCTTTATTTATTTAAACTTTATTTAACTTGGCAAATCAGTTAAATAACAAGTTCTTATTTACAATGACGGCCTACCAAAAGGCCTCCTGCAATGACGGCCTACCAGAAGGCCTCCTACAGTGACGGGGGCTGGGATAAAAAATACAACAAAAAATATATAGGACAAAACACATCACGACAAGAGAGACACCACAACACTACACAAAGAGAGACCTAAAACAACAAACAGCATGGCAGCAACACATGAAAACAGCATGGTAGCAACTCAACATGGCAGCAGCACAACGTGGTAGCTGCACAAAACATGGTACAAACATTGGGTGATAAAGACAGACCGATGTTTGAGATGGCTAGTATAAATCCAAAACAACAACATACACATGGATTGTAAATGCTTTCTTGTAATATATTCTTCTTCTTTCAGGTCAATGCCAGTGTGACAATGGATGGCTACTCGGTCCATAAAGTAATAGGTGAAGGGTCCTTTGGTCGAGCACTACTCGTCCAATCCAGAATCAACCATGAGAACTATGTCATGAAAGAGATACTACTCCCAAAGGTAGGTTACTATTACCATTTAAAAAAGCAATACAGTATACAGGTAATTGGCAAAGCAAAGGAAACACCAACATAGTGTCTAACAGGATGTAGATCCACCACGAGCAGCCAGCACAGCTTCAGTGCACCTTGTCACATTCCAGTGGGTCAGAAGTTTACATACACTAAGTTGACTGTGCCTTTAACAGCTTGGAAAATTCTAGAAAATTATCTAATGGCTTTAGAAGCTTCTGATAGGCGAATTGACATAATTTGAGTCAATAAGGAGTGTACCTGTGGATGTATTTTAAGGCCTACCTTCAAACTCAGTGCCTATTTGCTTGACATCGTGGGAAAATCAAAAGAAATCAGCCAAGACCTCAGAAAACATTTGTAGACCTCGACAAGTCTGGTTCATCCTTGGGAGCAATTTCCAAACGCCTGAAGGTACCACGTTCATCTGCATAAACAATTGTATGCAAGTATAAACACCATGGGCCACGCAGCCGTCATACCGCTTAGGAGGGAGACGTGTTCTGTCTCCTAGAGAAGAACGTAGTTTGGTGCGAAAAGTACGTTTGCAACTGCACATGGGGACAGAGATTGTACTTTTTGGAGAAATGTCCTCTGGTCTGATGAAACAAAAATAGAACTGTTTGGCCATAATGACCATCGTTATGTTTGGAGGAAAAAGGCGGAGGCTTGCAAGCCGAAGAACACCATTCCAACCGTGAAGCACGGGGGTGGCAGCATCATGTTGTGGGGGTACTTTGCTGCAGGAGGGACTGGTGCACTTCACAAAATTGATGGCGTCATGAGGAAGGAAAATTATGTGGATATATTGAAGCAACATCTCAAGACATCAGTCAGGAAGTTAAAGCTTGGTCGCAAATGGGTCTTCCAAATGGACAATGACCCCAAGCATACTTCCAAAGTTGTGGCAAAATGGCTTAAGGACAACAAAGTCAAGGTATTGGGGTGGCCATCACAAAGCCCTGACCTCAATCCTATAGAAAATGTGTGGGCAGAACTGAAAAAGTGTGTGCGAGCAAGGAGGTCTACAAACCTGACTCAGTTACATCAGCTCCGTCAGGAGGAATGGGCCAAAATTCATCCAACTTATTGTGGGAAGCTTGTGCAAGGCTACCCAAAACGTTTGACCCAAGTTAAACAATTTAAAGGCAATGCTACCAATTACAAATTGAGTGTATGTAAACTTCTGACCCACTGGGAATGTGATGAAAAAAATAATAGCTGAAATAAATAATTCTCTCTACTATTATTCTGACATTTCACATTCTTAAAATAAAGTGGTGATCCTAACTGACCTAAGACAAGGCATTTTTACTAGGATTACATGTCAGGAATTGTGAAATGTAGTTTAAATGTATTTGGCTAAGGTGTATGTAAACTTCCGACTTCAACTGTATGACTACTAATTTTTGGGGCCTTCCTCTGACACCGCCTGGTATAGAGGTCCTGGATGGCAGGAAGCTTGGCCCCGGTGATATACTGGGCCGTACGCACTACCCTCTGTAGTGCCTTGCGGTCGGAAGCCGTACAGTTGCCATACCAGGTGGTGATGCAACCCGACAGGATGCTGTCGATGGTGTAGCTGTAAAACCTTTTGAGGATCTGAGGTTGTTTGTGACATATTTTTTTCTTGCAGGGCAACATAACAGCCGTGGTAGTCAAAGATAATGACCTGCCCTGTATTTTTATACATATACCCTAAACATGATGTTCATTTCTTAACTCAGGAACCACACCTATGTTAGGGAAGCATACCAGACTCTTTGGTCCTTTTAAAAAACCTGTATGTAAAATATTGTTGTGCTGAAGTTTGGAAAATAAGTAAATGTGACTCCAGATGACAACATAATGTTTGTTTCCATCATTTCCCGAAGTGAAATCCGCTTCATGTTTTGTTTCCTTGCCGTTATACTAACGAGTATCGCGATACTGGTATTGTCCCGGACCTACTGTGTTGACGCACCTGCTTTCAATATACCTGTATATCTAGCTATATTACTTAGCATGTTTTCCTTTTGGCGCTAACCTACATGTGTGTGCATTTATCATAATAACTACATCTGATCCAGATGCGTCTACTTGCTGCTGAGCCTTCTTCGTGGCTTCTTAACACTGGACCAGCTCAGCACATATCAAAGCTGCAGGCTAAAGTTCAATCTAGACTTGGTTTCCTCTATCGTAATCGCTCCTCTTTCACCCCAGCTGCTAAACTAACACTGATTCAGATGACCATCCTACCCATGCTAGATTACGGAGACGTTATTTATAGATCGGCAGGTAAGGGTGCTCTCGAGCGGCTAGATGTTCTTTAACATTCGGCCATCAGATTTGCCACCAATGCTCCTTATAGGACACATCAATGCACTCTATACTACTCTGTAAACTGGTAATCTCTTTATATCCGTCGCAAGACCCACTGGTTGATGCTTATTTATAAATCCCTGTTAGGCCTCACTCCCCCCTATCTGAGATACCTACTGCAGCCCTCATCCTCCACATACAACACCCGTTCTGCCAGTCACATTCTGTTAAAGGTCCCCAAAGCACACACATCCCTGGGTCGCTCCTCTTTTCAGTTCGCTGCAGCAAGCGACTGGAACGAGCTGCAACAAACACTCAAACTGGACAGTTTTATCTCCATCTCTTCATTCAAAGAGTCAATCATGGACACTCTTACTGACAGTTGTGGCTGCATCACGTGATGTATTGTTGCCTCTATGTTCTTGCCCTTTGTTCCAATAATGTTTGTACCATGTTGTGTTGCTACCATGTTGTGTTGCTACCATGTTGTGTTGCTACCATGTTGTGTTGCACCATGTTGTGTTGCTACCATGTTGTGTTGCTACCATGTTGTGTTGCTGCCATGTTGTGTTTCTACCATGTTGTGTTGCTACCATGTTGTGTTGCTGCCATGTTGTGTTGCTACCATGCTGTGTTGCTACCATGTTGTTGCCATGTTGTGTTGCTACCATGTTGTTGCCGTGCTGTGTTACTACCATGTTGTTGCCGTGCTGTGTTGCTACCATGTTGTTGCCGTGCTGTGTTGCTACCATGTTGTTGCCGTGTTGTGTTGCTACCATGTTGTTGCCGTGTTGTTGTTGCCATGTTGTGTTTCTACCATGTTGTGTTTCTACCATGTTGCCATGTTGTGTTTCTACCATGTTGTGTCGCTACCATGTTGTTGCCATGTTGTGTTTCTACCATGTTGTGTCGCTACCATGTTGTTGCCATGTTGTGTTTCTACCATGTTGTGTTTCTACCATGTTGCCATGTTGTGTTGCTGCCATGTTGTGTTGCTATTATGTTGTTGTGTTGCTACCATGTTGCCATGTTGTGTTGCTACCATGTTGTTGCCATGCTGTGTTGCTACCATGTTGTTGTCGTGTTGTGTTGCTACCATGTTGTTGTCGTGTTGTGTTGCTACCATGTTGTTGTCATGTTGTGTTGCTGCCGTGCTGTGTTGCCATGTTGTGTTGCTACCATGTTGTTGTCATGTTGTGTTGCTGCCGTGCTGTGTTGCCATGTTGTGTTGCTACCATGTTGTTGTCATGTTGTGTTGCTACCATGTTGCCATGCTGTGTTGCTACCATGTTGTCGTGCTGTGTTGCTACCATGTTGTTGTCGTGTTGTGTTGCTACCATGTTGTTGTCGTGTTGTGTTGCTACCATGTTGTTGTCGTGTTGTGTTGCTGCCGTGCTGTGTTGCCATGTTGTGTTGCTACCATGTTGTTGTCATGTTGTGTTGCTACCATGTTGTTGTTGTGTTCCTACCATGTTGTTGCCAAGTTGTGTTGTTGCCATGCTGTGTTGCTACCATGTTGCCATGCTGTGTTGCTGCCATGTTGTGTTGCTACCATGTTGTTGCCATGTTTTGTTGCCATGCTGTGTTGCTACCATGTTGTTGTCATGCTGTGTTGCTACCATGTTGTTGCCATGTTGTGTTGCTACCATGTTGTTGCCATGTTGTGTTGCTACCATGTTGTTGCCATGCTGTGTTGCTACCATGTTGTTGCCATGCTGTGTTGCTACCATGTTGTTACCATGTTGTGTTGCTACCATGTTGTTGCCATGTTGTGTTGCTACCATGTTGTTGTCATGTTACCATGTTGTTGTCATGTTGTGTTGTGTTGCTACCATGTTGTGTTGTCATGTGTTGCTGCCTTGCTATGTTGTTGTTTTAGGTCTCTCTTTTTGTTTTTTTTTTTACCCCCTTTTCTCCCCAATTTTCGTGGTATCCAATTGCTAGTAGTTACTATCTTGTCTCATCGCTACAACTCCCGTACGGGCTCGGGAGAGACGAAGGTCGAAAGCCATGCGTCCTCCGAAGCACAACCCAACCAAGCCGCACTGCTTCTTAACACAGCGCGCCTCCAACCCGGAAGCCAGCCGCACCAATGTGTCGGAGGAAACACCGTGTACCTGGCCCCCTTCGTTAGCGCGCACTGCGCCCGGCCCGCCACAGGAGTCGCTGGAGCGCGATGAGACAAGGATATCCCTACCGGCCAAACCCTCCCTAACCCGGACGACGCTAGGCCAATTGTGCGTCGCCCCACGGACCTCCCAGTCGCGGCCGGCTGCGACAGAGCCTGGGCGCGAACCCAGAGACTCTGGTGGCGCAGCTAGCGCTGCGATGCAGTGCCCTAGACCACTGCGCCACCCGGGAGGCCAGGTCTCTCTTTATCTAGTGTTGTCTCTCTTGTCGTGATGTGTGTTTTGTCCTATATTTGTATTGTATTTATTTATATTTTTTTATATCCCAGGCCCCCGTCCCCGCAGGATGCCTTTTGCCTTTTGGTAGGCCGTCATTGTAAATAACAATTTGTTCTTAACTGACTTGCCTAGTTAAATAAAGGTTAAATAAAAAATGTATTCAAGTAATAACTGTCTTTTTCAGACACAATCCAAGATGGCGAACACCAGAAGAGAAGCTGTACTGCTGTCCAGGATGAAACATCCCAGCATAGTGGCCTTCAGGGACTCGTTTGAAGGTAGACAATTTCACTGTGGTTATCTTGATTTTGAAATGCAACTGCTTTGATACTGCCATCCTTGTCAGATTAATGTAATCCCACTGGGCAAAAACTGGTTGAATTAATGTTGTTTCTCCACGTCATCTCAACAACAAAATGTAATGAGATAACATTGAATCAACACGGGAAAAACTGATTTAGATTTGAAAAGTCATCAGTAAGGGCATTGTATATAATTTTTTCACCCAACTTTTAACCTAAATCCAATGACATGGTGTCATTTTTTGGTTGATTTCATGTTAAATTCACATTAGTTGACAACTCAACCAAATGTAAATCAAATCGAGACGTTGAACTGACGTCTGTGCCCAGTCGAATGCTTTTGTTCTGCTTATTTATGTAATCGGGTATGGGTGGCTTATGAATGTGATATGTATATAGAAAACCCTTCCAGATAAAGTAGAGTGTCTTGTCTCCTGTAGGTGACGGCCTCCTCTACATAGTAATGGAGTTCTGTGGTGGTGGAGACCTACTACAGAAGATACAGCAACAGAAAAACACGCTGTTCTCACAGGATACAGTAGGACACCTTAATTAATCAATTAATGGATTCATTAGGTAATTAGCTAACTCAGCCAAATGCAAATATCTAATAGTAGACCAGTAAATGGTTACCCACTGTTTTGAAAACACGAACTGGTACGAACTGGTACAAACTGGTACGAACTGGTACAAACTGGTACAAACTAACTGGTAAAAAAAGCCAACTGACATTTACTCCTGATTATTATTTGACCATGCTGGGCATTTATGAACATTTGAACATCTTGGCCATGTTCTGTTATAATCTCCACCCGGCACAGCCAGAAGAGGACTGGCCACCCCTCATAACCTGGTTCCTCTCTAGGTTTCTTCCTAGGTTCTGGCCTTTCTAGGGAGTTTTTCCTAGCCACCGTGCTTCTACACCTGCATTGCTTGCTGTTTGGGGGTTTAGGCTGGGTTTCTGTACAGCACTTCGAGATATTAGCTGATGTACGAAGGCCTATATAAAAAAAAATTAAAAACTTGATTTGATTTGGTAAGGCTATGACGAACATGGAATTTTGAATGACTGTAATTGGCCAGCCAAATGACCGTGGTCTCCGTAATAACCATTCGAATAGCAAAAATATATATATTTTCACGACCGTTCAATAGTTTGGGGTCACATAGAAATGTCCTTGTTTTTGAAAGAAAAACAATTTTTTTTGTCCATTAAAATAACATCAAATTGATCAGAAATACAGTGTAGACATTGTTAATGTTGTAAATGACAATTGCAGCTGGAAACGGCTGATTTTTTAATGGAATATCTACATAGGCGTACAGAGGCCCATTATCAGCAACCATCACTCCTGTGTTCCAATGGCACATTGTGTTAGCTAATCCAAGTTTATCATTTTAAAAGACTAATTGATCATTAGAAAACCCTTTTGCAATGATGTTAGCACAGCTGAAAACTGTTGGTCTGATTAAAGAAGCAATAAAACTGGCCTTCTTTAGACTAGTTGAGTATCTGGAGCATCAGCATTTGTGGGTTCGATTACAGGCTCAAAACGGCCAGAAACAAAGACCTTTCTTCTGAAACTCGTCAGTCTATTCTTGTTCTGAGAAATGAAGGCTATTCCATGCGAGAAATTGCCAAGAACCTGAAGATCTCGTACAACACTATGTACTACTCCCTTCACAGAACAGCGCAAACTGGCTCTAACCAGAATAGAAAGAGGAGTGGGAGGCCCCGGTGCACAACTGAGCAAGAGGACAAGTACATTAGAGTGTCTAGTTTGAGAAACAGACGCCTCACAAGTCCTCAACTGGCAGCTTCATTAAATAGTATCCGCAAAACACCAGTCTCAACGTCAACAGTGAAGCGGCGACTTCGCGATGCTGGCCTTCTAGGCAGAGTTCCTCTGTCCAGTGTCTGTGTTCTTTTGCCCATCTTAATCTTTTATTTTTATTGGCCAGTCTGAGATATGGCTTTTTCTTTGCAACTCTGCCTACTAATATGATGAGCCAGCTAATATGGTGACAATGATGTAGGCTGTGTGTAGCGGTTATGGTATAAATTATTGCACACAATACCAGGCAGCCGATCCAAGTCCATTCTATTCATTGTTTGCTACAACACCTTACTTGTTTTAGCAAAGGGCAACACAGTTTCATCACATTGTTAAGAGTCCAGTCCTGCCTTCCGAGTGGTGCAGTGGTCTAAGGCGCTGCATCGCAGTGCTAGCTGTGCCACCGGACATTCTGGGTTCGAGTCCAGGCTCTGTCGCAGCCGGCCGCGACCGGGAGGCCCATGGGGCGGCGCACAATTGGCCCAGCGTCGTCCGGGTTAGGGAGGATTTGGCCGGCACGGATATCCTTGTCTCATCGCACACTAGCGACTCCTGTGGCGGGCCGGGCGCAGTGCACGCTGACCAGGTCGCCAGGTGTACGGTGTTTCCTCCTACACATTGGTGCGGCTGGCTTCCGGGTTGGATGGGCGTTGTGTCAAGAAGCAGTGCAGCTTGGTTGGGTTGTGTTTCGGAGGACGCGTGGCTCTCGACCTTCGCCTCTCCCGAGTCCGTACGGGAGTTGCAGCGATGAGACAAGACTGTAACTACCAATTGAATACCACGAAATTGGGGAGAAAAAAAGGGGTGAATTTTTTTTTTTTTAAAGAGTCCAGTCCTATGACAGTTATTTTATTTTCATTAACGGTCTCCATCCATAACAGTCAGTTAGTCCCTAACTTGTGTATTCTCCGAAACAGGATCCCACTCAGACTGTATTTCATGTCTATGTGTTACTAGATTCTGAAGTGGTTTGCTCAGATGTGTTCAGGTACGATGTACGTCCATGACAAACGGGTTTTACACAGGGATCTCAAGTCCAAGGTAAGGTCCAGAGTTTTTACATAGCTACTGTTTCTGATCGGCAACACATATCTTTCCTTTTAAAGGTCACAGTGTGAGTTGCAGACATGACGTTTTATCGTCCTGTTGCTGCCATTTTTTTGTTGTTGACATTTTCATGTACATTTCTCTTGAAGGGGAGAATGTACCTGAAGAATACTTTGTAAATAATGAACAATATTTTCCCAAATCCTGCTATAACAATTGGATGATTTTGGGTGTTTCAGTAAGCAACAATTTGATGCCTTCATTTGCGTTAGACTACTTTATTCAAAAAAATATATATATTTTTTTTTGTTGTCAGTCCACAGGTCAAGTGTAATTGTTATTTACCCAAGTTCTCTCTCAACTCCGGGAAACACCCGCAAGCAATTTGTTGTTGTTGTTGTTGGCCTGATGCAGGACTCTAGTGCAAGATGAGAGAGACTCTCAGACTGAAACATTCACACCGTTAATTTACACAAGGATATTCTAATAGCTAGGCTAGGTTGTGAAAGATCCCCCAATTTTCCGCTCACCGGTTTAGACTACCGATTAGATCAGCGTTCTAACTCACCCTGGTGTGGCGCAATGACAGAATGACGCAATTCACCACCATCTGCCATCCTCTACCACAAACTGTTGCGGCAATAAGCTCGAAACTTTTAATTTTGAGGAACCACTTTATGTATTGTAAGCCTATGTCTGAGGAAGCATTTAAAGTGATAGAAGGAATCCGTGGGAGTTGAAGTTCTGTCGTTTTTTACTGTACAGTTTTTTTTTCAGCGATTTCCTTCTGGTTTCTCCTCAGAATATCTTCCTGACAGACAATGGGACGGTGAAGCTGGGTGACTTTGGCTCAGCCTGTGTTCTAAACAGGTACCAGAAGATGCTTCGCGCGCTAATACTGTTTCTATATTACTATAATTATACACTGAGTGGACAAAACATTTAGAACAACTTCCTAATATCTAGTTGCCACCCCTCCCCCCCCCTTTCGACCTCAGAACAGCCTCAATTCATCAGGTCATGGACTCTACAAGGTGTTGAAAGCGTTCCACAGGGATGCTGGGCCATGTTGACTCCAATGTTTCCCACAGTTGTGTCAAGTTGGCTGGATGTCCTTTGGGTGGAGGATCATTCTTGATACACACGGGAAACAGTTGATTGTGAAAAACCCAGCAGCGTTGCCGGTTCTTGACACAAACCGGTGCGCCTGGCACCTACTACCACACCCCGTTCAAAGGCGCTTAAATCTTTTGTCTTGCCCGTTCATCCTCTGAATAGCATATTTACACAATCCATGTCTCGATTAAAAATCCTTCTTTAACCTGTCTCCCCGCCTTTAACTACACTGATTGAAGTGGATTTAACAAGTGACATCAATAAGGGATCGTAGTTTTCACCTGGTCAGTCTACGTCGCGGTAAAGAGCAGGTGTTCTTAATGTTTTGTACACTCAGTGTATGTAATCATTTTTAGATGTCATTTCTCATTGCTTTAAACGATGTCCTGTGTTCTCTGTCACAGTGCGAAGGCCTATGCTCACACATACGTCGGAACGCCTTACTATGTTTCTCCAGAGATCTGGGACAGTAAGCCGTACAACAATAAGAGGTAGGGTCATAATAACCTGTACAATGTACATCCCTATTGTATTGATCAATGATTTATATTTAAACAATAAGGCCCGAGGAAGGTGTGGTAGATGGCTAATATATCACAGCTAAAGGACACGGGATACAGACCTTAGCCGTGGTATATCGGCCATATACCACAACCCCCCCCGAGGTGCCTTATTGCTGATATAAACTGGTTACCAACCTAATTAGAGCAGTAAAAATGTTTTGTCATACTCGTGGTATACGGTCTGATATACCACGGCTTTCAGCCAATCAGCATTCAGGGCTCAAACCACCCCGTTTATAATTCTGATTAACAATCTATTGTATAGAAATATCATATTTGTGGATGATCTATTTCGTAATAGTTTCAATGTTAAACTTAGGGATGTGTTAACTCTGTCAGTGTTACAGTGATGTGTGATTCCCATGCCATCTCTCATCTGTGTGTGTGTGTGTTACAGCGATGTGTGGTCTCTCGGCTGTGTACTCTACGAGCTCTGCACCCTGCGACACCCGGTACTCACACTCTCTCACATACTGGTCTGTCTAAATATTGTGTGTGTGTCTGTGTGTGTGTGTGTGTGTGTGTGTGTGTGTGTGTGTGTGTGTGTGTGTGTGTGTACACAGTGGTTCAGCTGACTCCTGGCTCACACTGCAAGAACCATTGTTTCATAGTGAGGGAAGGACGGTGTCTTCAGCAGAGTTGAGTTAGGACATGTGTATGTGTCCCAGCCCAGGGAACTGTAGCCTGTAGCAGAGTTGAATTAGGACATGTGTATGTGTCCCAGCCCAGGGAACTGTAGCCTGTAGCAGAGTTGAGTTAGGACATGTGTATGTGTCCCAGCCCAGGGAACTGTAGCCTGTAGCAGAGTTGAATCAGGACATGTGTATGTGTCCCAGCCCAGGGAACTGTAGCCTGTAGCAGAGTTGAATCAGGACATGTATATGTGTCCCAGCCCAGGGAACTGTAGCCTGTAGCAGAGTTGAATTAGGACATGTATATGTGTCCCAGCCCAGGGAACTGTAGCCTGTAGCAGAGTTGAATTAGGACATGTATATGTGTCCCAGCCCAGGGAACTGTAGCCTGTAGCAGAGTTGAATTAGGACATGTGTATGTGTCCCAGCCCAGGGAACTGTAGCCTGAAGCAGAGTGTCAGTCTGGAGCTGTAGCCTGTAGCTGTAGCCGTAGCTTTCTGGAGCCAAAACTGTCTGGAGCCGTAGCTGTCTGTCTGTAGCCTGTAGCTGTCTGTCTGTAGCCTATAGCTTTCTGAAGCCGTAGCTGTCTGGAGCCTGTAGCTGTCTGTCTGGAGCCGTAGCCTGGAGCTGTCTGTCTGGAGCCGTAGCCTGTAGCTGTCTGTCTGGAGCCTGTAGTAGCCTGTAGTTGTCTGTCTGGAGCCGTAGCCTGTAGTTGTCTGTCTGGAGCCGTAGCCTGTAGCTGTCTGTCTGGAGCCTGGAGCTGTCTGTCTGGAGCCGTAGCCTGTAGCTGTCTGTCTGGAGCCGTAGCCTGTAGCTTTAGCCTGTAGCTGTCTGTCTAGAGCCGTAGCTGTCTGGAGCTGTAGCCTGTAGCTTTCTGGAGCCTGTAGCTGTCTGTCTGGAGCCGTAGCCGTAGCTTTCTGTCTGGAGCCGTAGCCTGTAGCTGTCTGTCTGGAGCCGTAGCTGTCTGTCTGGAGCCGTAGCCTGTAGCTGTCTGTCTGGAGTCGTAGCCTGTAGCTGTCTGTCTGGAGCCTGTAGCTGTCTGTCTGGATCCGTAGTCTGTAGCTGTCTGTCTGGATCCGTAGTCTGTAGCTGTCTAGCTGTCTGGAGCATGTTTTTTTTATTTTTTTATTTATTTTACCGTTATTTTACCAGGTAAGTTGACTGAGAACACGTTCTCATTTGCAGCAACGACCTGGGGAATAGTTACAGGGGAGAGGAGGGGGATGAATGAGCCAATTGTAAACTGGGGATTATTAGGTGACCGTGATGGTTGAGGGCCAGATTGGGAATTTAGCCAGGACACCGGGGTTAACACCCCTACTCTTACGACAAGTGCCATGGGATCTTTAATGACCTCAGAGAGTCAGGACACCCGTTTAACGTCCCATACGAAAGACGGCACCCTACACAGAGCAGTGTCCCCAATCACTGCCCTGGGGCATTGGGATCTTTGTTTAGACCAGAGGAAAGAGTGCCTCCTACTGGCCCTCCAACACCACTTCCAGCAGCACCTGGTCTCCCATCCAGGGACTGACCAGGACCAACCCTGCTTAGCTTCAGAAGCAAGCCAGCAGTGGTATGCAGGGTGGTATGCTGCTGGAGCATGTAACTGTCTGTCTGGTGCCTGTAGCTTTCTGTAGGCGTAGCTGTCTGGAGCCATAGCCTGTAGCTGTCTGTCTGGAGTCGTAGCTGTCTGTCTGGAGTCGTAGCCTGTAGCTGTCTGTCTGGAGCCGTAGCCTGTAGCTGTCTGTCTGGAGCCGTAGCCTGTAGCTGTCTGTCTGGAGCCGTAGCTGTCTGTCTGGAGTCGTTGCCTGTAGCTGTCTGTCTGGAGCCGTAGCCTGGAGCTGTCTGTCTGGAGCCGTAGCCTGTAGCTGTCTGTCTGGAGCCTGTAGCTGTCTGTCTGGAGTCGTGGAGCCTGTAGCTGTCTGTCTGGGAGCCGTAGCTGTCTGTCTGGAGCCGTAGCAGTCTGTCTTGTGTTTCCAGGAGTCCTCCTAAACCTCTGTTCTCCCTCCCCGTCTCAGTTTCAGGCTCCTAGTTGGAAGAGTCTGATCATGAAGGTGTGCTGTGGTTCCTACCCTCCTCTTCCTCAACATCTGCCCTATGAGCTGCACTACCTGGTCAAACAAATGTTCAAGACCAACCCCAAAGACCGGCCGTCCCTCCACACCATCCTCACGTCTCACCGCGTAGCCAGTCTCCTGCACAGACACCTGCCCAACAAGGTACTACATGTAAGCCCAGTTCAGAACCACATCCCTACCCACAAGACACCGGTGCTTCGATCCATTCATTAAAATCAGAATTTAACCAAAAACTTGATTTTTTTGTGGCTACCTGGACCTACCATTTTGGGTTTTGAAGTATTGAATCCAAACCATATGATTTGGTGATTTTGAAAAGTATTTTAATTAACCTGAAAAGGGTGAATGGAAGAAGTGCTCGTCATTTCAAACAGGAAGCCTAAGAAGCAACAAAAAATAATGATTTAGGCTATGCTATTTTTAATTATTTCAAGGCTATAGCCTACGAAGAAATACATTGTGAAGAATTTGTGAGTGGGACACGAGGCTGGCAGGGAGTCAGGGACATTAAGCGCACAGCATTTTAACAACATTTTGTTGTATTAAATCATGATAGTCTATATATAGGCTGTGACTGAAATTAAACGAAAAAATACCTTGTTAGGCTGAAATGCCTTTGAATTCATTTTTAGAAACACCCTTTTGGCTGGAGTCTACCCTCTCCTCACAGAGCCACTTGGAAATGATACACACCCTTTTGGCCGGAGTCTACCCTCTCCTCACAGAGCCACTTGGGAATGATACACACCCTTTTGGCTGGAGTCTACCCTCTCCTCACTTACAGAGCCACTTGGGAATGATACACACCCTTTTGGCGGGAGTCTACCCTCTCCTCACTTACAGAGCCACTTGGGAATGATACACACCCTTTTGGCCGGAGTCTACCCTCTCCTCACAGAGCCACTTGGGAATGATACACACCCTTTTGGCTGGAGTCTACCCTGTCCTCACTTACAGAGCCACTTGGGAATGATACACACCCTTTTGGCGGGAGTCTACCCTCTCCTCACTTACAGAGCCACTTGGGAATGATACACACCCTTTTGGCCGGAGTCTACCCTCTCCTCACTTACAGAGCCACTTGGGAATGATACACACCCTTTTGGCCGGAGTCTACCCTCTCCTCACTTACAGAGCCACTTGGGAATGATACACACCCTTTTGGCCGGAGTCTACCCTCTCCTCACTTACAGAGCCACTTGGGAATGATACACACCCTTTTGGCCGGAGTCTACCCTCTCCTCACAGAGCCACTTGGGAATGATACACACCCTTTTGGCCGGAGTCTACCCTCTCCTCACAGAGCCACTTGGGAATGATACACACCCTTTTGGCTGGAGTCTACCCTGTCCTCACTTACAGAGCCACTTGGGAATGATACACACCCTTTTGGCTGGAGTCTACCCTCTCCTCACTTACAGAGCCACTTGGGAATGATAAACACCAGCCTCACCAATCTTAACCCCGGAAGTCAGCCTCACCAATCTTAACCCCGGAAGTCAGCCTCACCAATCTTAACCCCGGAAGTCAGCCTCACCAATCTTAACCCCGGAAGTCAGCCTCACCAATCTTAACCCCGGAAGTCAGCCTCACCAATCTTAACCCCGGAAGTCAGCCTCACCAATCTTAACCCCGGAAGTCAGCCTCACCAATCTTAACCCCGGAAGTCAGCCTCACCAATCTTAACCCCGGAAGTCAGCCTCACCAATCTTAACCCCGGAAGTCAGCCACACTAATCTTAACCCCGGAAGTCAGCCGCTCCAATCTTTACCCGGAAGTCAGCCTCACCAATCTTAACCCCAGAAGTCAGCCGCTCCAATCTTTACCCGGAAGTCAGCCTCACCAATCTTAACCCCGGAAGTCAGCCACACCAATCTTAACCCCGGAAGTCAGCCTGTGTGTCGGAGGAAAGCCTTTTCACCTGATGACCGTAGTCAGCCTGCAGGCGCCCGGCCCGCCACAAGGAGTCGCAAGAGGGCGACAAGCCAAGTAAAGCCCCCCCCCGGCCGAACCCTTCCCTAACCCGGGGGATGCTGGGCCAATTTTGCACCTCCCTGTGGGACTCCCGGGCGCGGCCGGTTGTGACACAGCCCGGTTGTGACACTTGCGGTCAGAGGCCGAACAGTTACCGTACCAGGATGCTTACAATGGTGCGGCTGTATGACTTTTTTGAGGATCTGAGGACCCATGCCAAATATTCTCAGGGGGAAAAGGTGTTGTCGTGCCCTCTTCACGACTGTCTTGGTGTGTTTGGACCATGATAGTTTGTTGGTGATGTCGATGTTAATGGGGTCCTGTACGGCCCTCTTTTTCCTATCGTCCACGATCAGCTCCTTTGTCTTGCTGACGTTAAGGGAGAGGTTGTTGTCCTGGCACCACACTGCCAGGTCTCTGACCTCCTCCCTATAGGCTGTCTCATCGTTGTCGGTGATCAGGCCTACCACTGTTGTGTCGTCAGCAAACTTAATTATGGTGTTGGAGTCATGTTTGGCCATGCAGTCATGGGTGAACAGGGAGTACAGGAGGGGACTGAGCACGCACCCCTGAGGGGCCCCAGTGTTGAGGATCAGCGTGGCAGATGTTTTGTTACTTACCCTTACCACCTGGGGGCGGCCCTTCAGGAAGTCCAGGATCCAGTTTCAGAGGGAGGTGTTTAGTCCCAGGATCCTTAGCTTAGTGATGAGCTTGGAGGGCGCTATGGTGTTGAACTCTGAGCTGTAGTCAATGAATAGCATTCTCCTTTTGTCCAGGTGGGAAAGAGCAGTGTGGAGTGCGATCGAGATTGCATCATCTGTGGATCTGTTGGGGCGGTATGCGAATTGGAGTGGGTCCAGGGTGTCTGGCATGATGGTGTTGATGTGAGCCATGACCAACCTTTCAAAGCACTTCATGGCTACTGACGTGAGTGCTACGGGTCGGTAGTCATTCATGCAGGTTACCTTGGCGTTCTTGGGCAAAGGGACTATGGTGGTCTGTTTGAAACATGTTGGTATTACAGAATCAGACAGGGAGAGGTTGAAAATGTCAGTGAAGACACTTACCAGTTGGTTCGTGCATGCTTGAGCACGTTTCTGCCTGCCCTTTCTCTCTTCCTCTCTCTCTCTCTCTCTCTCTCTCTCTCTCTCTCTCTCTCTCTCTGCTTGCTCGGTCTCTCTCTCTCTCTCTCTCTCTCTCTCTCTCTCTCTCTATCTCTGCTTGCTCGGTCTCTCTCTCTCTCTCTCTCTCTCTCTCTCTCTGCTTGCTCGGTCTCTTTGCTAATGATGCAAGTGTGTGTTCAGTCTTCGGTCTGTTGGGAAGTAGAATATCCTAGCCTATTCATGGCACCACCTTCGGGATACAGCGGTATCTTTGGGTCAGTCTTGCGAGCACGGGTTAGACAGCTCTATATTACAGTAGGCGACCAGTAGCCTTTTTTCGATGACCCTTTTCATACATAATGGAATGTGGCCTCTTGAAAGTATATAGCAAGTCTGTCTGTTAGGGTAAGCTACACAACGTTTTATTTTTAAAAAACGGCGACAGGAAACCTTCTTCTCTGGAGATATGAACAGGCATTTTACTGGTCTGTAAAGACATGAGGTTTCTTGAAGAGGGATTAACGTAGAGGCGACCTGTCAATCAAAACAATATGGAGCTGCTGCTGTGCGCAGGCCAATCTCTCCTAAGAGAAAAAGTACATTTTAAAGTTTGTTAAATACCATGACTTACCAAGACATTTAGTAAAAATAAAACACATCTAGCTACCATAAAGAACAACACAGCAGCACATCAATCAGCGACGTTTATTGTTATCAGGGTAAAAAAAATACATTGTGATCAAATGTAGAATTGACCATACTTCAGCACCGAGTTTTACTTTGCTACAGCCCAGCTGCAGTGTCTGTGAGTGGGAGGTGACCCCATGACAGTCTCCTGCAGAGGGTTGTGTGTCTGCCTGTCTGCCTGCCTGCCTGTCTGTCTGTGTGTCTGTGGTATGTGTCTGTGGTATGTTTCTGTGGTATGTTTCTATGGTATGTTTCTGTGGTATATTTCTGTGGTATATTTCTGTGGTATGTTTCTGTGGTATGTGTCTGTGTCTGTGGTATGTTTCTGTGGTATGTGTCTGTGGTATGTGTATGTGTCTGTGGTATGTGTCTGTGGTATGTGTATGTGTCTGTGGTATGTTTCTGTGGTATGTGTCTGTGGTATGTTTCTGTGGTATGTGTCTGTGTCTGTGGTATGTTTCTGTGGTATGTGTCTGTGGTATGTTTCTGTGGTATGTTTCTGTGGTATGTGTATGTGTCTGTGGTATGTTTCTGTGGTATGTGTCTGTGGTATGTTTCTGTGGTATGTTTCTGTGGTATGTTTCTGTGGTATGTTTCTGATTCTGCATGTTGCTTTCTGGATCTGTAGGAGTCGGAGAGGAGAACAGGGAGATGGAGGAGAGAGGAGGGGGAGAACAGGGAGATGGAGGAGTCGGAGAGGAGAACAGGGAGATGGAGGAGAGAGGAAGGGGAGAAGGTCGCCTCACTCCTGGGGCAGAAGACCCTCATGACAGACTCTACCCTGGAGGGTAAGGAGACGATTTAAGACCCATTCAGATATATTATTCATTTCATAGTTTCATAGTGAGATTGAACTGCAGGATCCTAGTGTGAAGACGAGCAGGTTGAGTAGGAAATTAAACATCATTTATCATCAATTTATAAACCTGTTATTCTTTACATACCAATGCAAATATGGTAACACTTTATTTTACGGTGTGTGTATATATACATATATATACATATATACACAAACTACTACGTATTTACTATATATTACGCGGTAGAGTGGTAATAACAGTCGTAACCTGTGAATTACTGTGTTTCTGTGAGATTCATTTGAATTAAACTAAACATTGTAATCCATCCTGTCTCTCCATGTAGGACTAGTCCTTTAAGCCCCTCATGGTAAAAGTGTCCTTGTGTGAAAAACAGTTTTTTTTGCCATACACACCCCTATTCAAGTACTGAAACAATGCTTGACACACCCCTAGATAGGTACTGAAACAATGCTTGACACACCCCTAGATAGGTACTGAAACAATGCTTGACACACCCCTAGATAGGTCCTGAAACAATGCTTGACACACCCCTAGATAGGTACTGAAACAATGCTTGACACACCCCTAGATAGGTCCTGAAACAATGCTTGACACACCCCTAGATAGGTACTGAAACAATGCTTGACACACCCCTAGATAGGCCGTCTAGTGGCTCGGGGAACAAAACATCTATATTTTGGATCCATGGCCAGGAAACTCCCCACACCTTAATCCCATTGAGAACTTGTGGTCAATCCTCAAGAGGTGGGTGGAAAAACAAAACCCCACAAATTCTGACAAACTCCAAGCATTGATTATGCAAGAATGGGCTGCCATCAGTCAGGATGTGGCCCAGAAGTTAATTGACAGCATGCCAGGGCAGATTGCAGAGGTCTTGAAAAAGAAGGGTCAACACTGCAAATATTGACTCTTTGCATCAACTTCATGTAATTGTCAATAATAGCCTTTGACACTTATGAAATGCTTGTAATTATACTTCAGTATTCCATAGTAACATCTGACAAAAATATCGAAAGACACTGAAGCAGCAAACTTTGTGGAAATTAATATTTGTGTCATTCTCAACTTTTTAGCCACGCCTGTGTGTGTGTGTGTGTATATATATATATATATATGTATGTATGTATGTATATATGTATGTATATGTATGTATATGTATGTGTATGTATGTATATGTATGTATGTATATGTATATGTATATATATGTATATGTATATATATATGGAAGTTGAACGTGTTTGATCATGTCTTCATACAGGTCTGGAGTTCCGTGTGGCCCCTGCTGAGGCCCCTGCTGAGGCCCCTGCTGAGAGCAGCACCAGTAGAGAGCAGCGTGGCCCTCGTAGACAGTGGGCCCCAGGCCCCTCAGACACAGCTCTACAGGTGTTGGCTAGCACAGACCTCCTCTCCTCTGGGAGTCTGGCAACTACAGGCCAGACACATTCAGGTATGCAGGTACTCTCACTGAGACAGGCCAGGCACACCCCTATTCAGGTACTGAAACAATGCTTGACACACCCCTAGATAGGTACTGAAACAATGCTTGACACACCCCTAGATAGGTACTGGAACATTGCTTGACACACCCCTAGATAGGTACTGGAACAATGCTTGACACACCCCTAGATAGGTACTGAAACAATGCTTGACACACCCCTAGATAGGTACTGGAACATTGCTTGACACACCCCTAGATAGGTACTGGAACAATGCTTGACACACCCCTAGATAGGTACTGAAACAATGCTTGACACACCCCCTAGATAGGTACTGAAACAATGCTTGACACACCCCTAGATAGGTGCTGAAACAATGCTTGACACACCCCTAGATAGGTACTGGAACAATGCTTGACACACCCCTAGATAGGTACTGGAACAATGCTTGACACACCCCTAGATAGGTACTGAAACAATGCTTGACACACCCCTAGATAGGTACTGAAACAATGCTTGACACACCCCTAGATATGTACTGAAACAATGCTTAACACACCTAGATAGGTACTGAAACAATGCTTGACACACCCCTAGATAGGTACTGAAACAATGCTTGACACACCCCTAGATAGGTACTGAAACAATGCTTGACACACCCCTAGATAGGTACTGAAACAATGCTTGACACACCCCTAGATAGGTCCTGAAACAATGCTTGACACACCCCTAGATAGGTACTGAGACAGTGCCAGACACACCCCTAGATAGGCCCTCTCACTGAAACATACGAGAAAGTAACTTTGTCGTCATACAAACATCACAGGACATCCAGGCACACTAAAACAACGTAGAATGAACATCCACACTATATATTTGCAATCAACATTTGAGAAGTGATGTTTTGAGTCACTAAAGTGTTCACGAACATTTGAGTCCTACAATCTGCCCTCAGATTTCACCATTCAATAAAATAAAACGTTTTTAAATTATTTTTTTAAACTATGAATATATCCATTAATTCTGTAGAGAACAGAGAGCGGAAACGATGGGACAGGAGTCCACCAGAGAAGCTACTCAGATTGCTCGAGAAAGCCCAGCTCAGCACCGCTTTCAAAACCTACTCCATACACACAGAAGGTAAGTCCTGTTTAGAGGGGAATCTTTCTAGAAAACATTTACAGTATAATTTACTTGTCTACCACGTGGTTGGTCATGTGTGCTGAATCCTTATTTCTGATTGGAGGTAATCGATGTAGATCTCTCAACAACCTATTAGTGATAGATGCAGTTTACACCTCTTCCATTTGCTTCCATCTCTACTGTTATGACTTACTGTAAGGTTCTACCACAGCTATTTAAAGCTACGATACACTACATGACCAAAAGTATGTGGACACTGCTCGTTGAAAATCTCATTTCAAAATCATGGACATTAATATGGAGTTGATCCCCCCCTTTGCTGCTATAACAGCCTCCACTCTTCTGGGAAGGCTTTCCACTAGATGATGGAACATTGCTGTGGGGACTTGCTTCCGTTCAGCCACGAGCATTAGTGAGGTCGGGCAGTGATGTTGGGCGAATAGGCCTGGCTCGCAGTCGGCATTCCAATTCATCCCAAATGTGTTCGATGAGGTTGAGGTCAGGGCTCTGTGCAGGCCAGTCAAGTTCTTCCACACCGATCACGACAAAACCATTTCAATATGGACCTCGCTTTGTGCACGGGGGCATTGTCATGCTGAAACAGGAAAGGGCCTTCCCCGAACTGTTGCCACAAAGTTGGAAGCACAGCTTTCATGATTTTCCAGGAGTTATTAGTTCAGCGCAAGACGAACTGCCTCTCCCGCCAAATTCAGAAACCAAGGCAGCACTGAAGATGAGAGATTTGTTTTCACATGGCTAACGGCTAGCAAGTATTTTATTTTAAAAAGGTTCAGGAGGATGTAAAATGTCATCAGAAAATAAATATCTTCGCAGGCTTTATGTGATGGTTTTCCTAACAAAGACACAATCATTTCAAAGATAGATTGACCTGCCTTTGTCTGCCAGAACTGTTGAAAGGTGCGTTACCCGAGATGGTTGAAAATGTCAAGGAGCTGCAAACTGTTGCGTTAAAAACTATTTTTAGTTTTTAGTTTAATTTGTTTAGTGTGGCTCTTGATGAGAGGGGATGTGATTGACAGTTGTTGTAAGATACTGTGACTCCGAGCAGGTACTCGAGCAGGTACGTGAGCAGGTACGTGAGCAGGTACGTGAGGAACTGCCTTGTCTGGTACTAATAGATGCAGCAAAAGCCTTCACAGATCATTTTGAGGAGAGGAGGTGTCGATTATTAAAAACCTATTCTCTATTACAACTGACGGTGCCCCCCCCCCCCCCCACCCCCCCATAAAGGACTCGCAAAGGTAAGATGACCTGCCCCGTGGTTAAATTGTCACTTATTATTCACAAAGAGAATCTGTGTTCCAAGATCAAGCCTGTGCTGCTAATGGTCAGCGCCTCTGTTTAGCGAGCTATGGAATTCTGCCGTTTGTGAGCAATTAGATATTCAATAGGCACAATTAGTTGTAAAATGCACGTATGAAAATCATAACGGACACACAGATCATCTGTCCGTAACCTGGCACACAGATCGCCTGTCCGTAACCTGGCACACAGATCGCCTGTCCGTAACCTGGCACACAGATCGCCTGTCCGTAACCTGGCACACAGATCGTCTGTCCGTAACCTGGCACACAGATCGTCTGTCCGTAACCTGGCACACAGATCGTCTGTCCGTAACCTGGCACACAGATCGTCTGTCCGTAACCTGGCACACAGATCGTCTGTCCGTAACCTGGCACACAGATCGTCTGTAAGTAACCTGGCACACAGATCGTCTGTAAGTAACCTGGCACACAGATCGTCTGTCCATAACCTGGCACACAGATCGTCTGTCCGTAACCTGGCACACAGATCGTCTGTCCGTAACCTGGCACACAGATCGTCTGTCCGTAACCTGGCACACAGATCGTCTGTCCGTAACCTGGCACACAGATCGTCTGTCCGTAACCTGGCACACAGATCGTCTGTAAGTAACCTGGCACACAGATCGTCTGTCCATAACCTGGCACACAGATCGTCTGTCCTTAACCTGGCACACAGATCGCCTGTCCGTAACCTGGCACACAGATCGTCTGTCCGTAACCTGGCACACAGATCGTCTGTCCGTAACCTGGCACACAGATCGTCTGTCCGTAACCTGGCACACAGATCGTCTGTCCGTAACCTGGCACACAGATCGTCTGTCCGTAACCTGGCACACAGATCGTCTGTCCGTAACCTGGCACACAGATCGTCTGTCCGTAACCTGGCACACAGATCGTCTGTCCGTAACCTGGCACACAGATCGTCTGTCCGTAACCTGGCACACAGATCGCCTGTCCGTAACCTGGCACACAGATCGCCTGTCCGTAACCTGGCACACAGATCGCCTGTCCGTAACCTGGCACACAGATCGTCTGTCCGTAACCTGGCACACAGATCGTCTGTCCGTAACCTGGCACACAGATCGTCTGTCCGTAACCTGGCACACAGATCGTCTGTCCGTAACCTGGCACACAGATCGTCTGTCCGTAACCTGGCACACAGATCGCCTGTCCGTAACCTGGCACACAGATCGCCTGTCCGTAACCTGGCACACAGATCGCCTGTCCGTAACCTGGCACACAGATCGTCTGTCCGTAACCTGGCACACAGATCGTCTGTCCGTAACCTGGCACACAGATCACCTGTCCGTAACCTGGCACACAGATCGTCTGTCCGTAACCTGGCACACAGATCGTCTGTCCGTAACCTGGCACACAGATCGTCTGTCCGTAACCTGGCACACAGATCGTCTGTCCGTAACCTGGCACACAGATCGTCTGTCCGTAACCTGGCACACAGAAGAAATTTTAGGGTAAATTGGCACCCCTGGTCTAGAATGTAATTTGGTCTACCACTGCTGTTTAAAGCTACAGTATGATGATGATGATGATGATGACTATGAGTTGTACTGCTATATCAACGTGACCACTGCCCTGACCCTGTGGTAGCCAAGTTTTAGAGCGTTGGGTAAGTAACCCGAAAGGTTTCTGATTTGAATCCCCGAGCCCTTGAGCAAGGCACTTAAACCCTAATTGCTCCTGTAAGTCGCTCTGCTAAATGACTAAAAATGTCATGATATGATCACTAACTCTTGACACATGACGAGCCTGCGTGTGGTTGGTTTGATGCACGTTAACTTTAGAGGGACTCATGGAGTTGTATGGAGTCATATCTTGGTCAGGTCGCAGTTGTAAATGAGAACTTGTTCTCAACTAGCGTACCTGGTTAAATAAAGGTGATTTAAAAAAAAATAAAAAATAAGTATCATTCCCTATAGTGCCCCGAGTGCTTGGGTACCTGCAATATTTTTCAATGTTTTTTGGTGGGGGGGAATTGAGCATTCCAGGATATAATATACACTGAGTGTACAAAACATTAAGAACACCTGCTATTATCCATGATATAGACTGACCAGGTGAATCCAGGTGAAAGTTATGATCCCTTATTGATGTCACTTGTTAAATCCACTTCTATCAGTGTAGATGAAGGGGAGTAGACAGGTTAAAGAAGGATTTTTAAGCATTGAGACAGATGACAGAGTATGTGTGCCAATCAGAGGAAGAATGGACAAGAAAAAAGATTTAAGTGCCTTTGAACGGGGTATGGTAGTAGGTGCCAGGCGCACCGGTTTGTGTCAAGAACTGCAACGCTGCTGGGTTTTTCACGCTCAACCGTTTTTCCCGTGTGTATCAAGAATGGTTCACCATCCAAAGGACATTCAGCTAACTTGACACAACTGTGGGAAGCATTGGAGTCAACACGGGCCAGCATCCCCGTGGAACGCTTTAGACACCTTGTAGAGTCCATGTCCTGATGAATTGAGGCTGTTCTGAGGTCAAAGGGCAGTTCAACTCAATATTAAGGTGTTCTTAATGTTTTGTCCACTCAGTGTACATTTACACTCATCCTGATTTAGGACTAGGCACTGATTTTATCGGGTCCAAAATGTAACGGATGTGAAATGGCTAGCTAGTTAGCGGTGGTGCGCGCTAATAGCCTTTCAATCGGTGACGTCACGTGCTCTGAGACCTTGAAGTAGTGGTTCCCATTGCTCTGCAAGGGCCGCGGCCTTTGTGGAGCGATGGGTAACGACGCTTCGTGGGTAACTGTTGTTGATGTGTGCAGAGGGTCCCTGGTTCGCGCCCGGGTCGGGGCGAGGGGACGCCATAAAGTTAAACTGTTACACAAAGTAGGGCCCTAGAATGTAGGGAACAGGGCCTTGTACCACACTACAGAGGTTTAAAACATGTCCCTCTCCCCCAGGTGAAGACCCTCTGGTAGGTCCCCTGTCCCGGGGAGGAAGGGACGACACAGACGGACCGACAGCTGGACAGACAGAGGATGAAGAAAGGCTGCAACCGCGCTCTGATGACGAGGATACGTGAGTCCTCCCGGAAGCCCATTGGCCAGACAAAGACATAAGGTGTATCCCAACAGGAACCCTATTCCCCATATAGTGCACTACTTTTGACCAGGGCCCTATGGGCCTGTACCACTATGAAGGGAATAGGGTCTCCTTTGGGACAGAGAGAGTAGAAAGTAGTATCACCATTAGACTATACTGCCCTAACAAGCAAAAAGAGAGTAACTGCTCATTTGGTCTAAAATGAGTTAATGTCATTTTTACATTAAATACATGCTTAATCATGTGGACAAATATCCTGCCTCTATTGTGTTTTGGAGATATTGGGGGTCATGTTAGCAGTAACTGCATAAAGTTACTGTGAAACCAAGGTAAATAAAAGCCATTTTTCCCTCAGTTCCACACTATGATCAGTTACTGTCTTTTTGCTTGGTAGGGCAGTACTGGTCCCTCTGATGCATTGAATGAGTTAAATAACTAATGTTTTAGTGGGATCCTATTGACCAGTCCATACCCATCTATTCTGTGAATATTTATTCTTTAATTTGGGAATGTATGTATCAGAGTAGGAGGGCTGTTTTTTAGGATGAGTTGTGACCTTTTAAATAACAATGAATAAGACAACATGGACATGGGGGGGGATCCATGCTTGATACATACAGTGGCCTGTTTTCTAACAATCCCCATGTCCTATTCTCAGAGACTTTGAAGAGGACTGTCCCTGTGACTGGATGGATGAACTAGAGCAGATGTCTATGGACCAATGATGTTACCTAGCGGTCTGCCTACCTAGCGGTCTGCCTACCTAGCGGTCTGCCTACCTAGCGGTCTGCCAAGCTAGCGGTCTGCCAAGCTAGCGGTCTGCCAAGCTAGCGGTCTGCCAAGCTAGCGGTCTGCCTACCTAGCGGTCTGCCAAGCTAGCGGTCTGCCAAGCTAGCGGTCTGCCAAGCTAGCGGTCTGCCTAGCTAGCGGTCTGCCAAGCTAGCGGTCTGCCTAGCTAGCGGTCTGCCTAGCTAGCGGTCTGCCTACCTAGCTATGTCCACTACAGTAGGCTATGTCCACTGTCTACAGGATGTCACTACAGTAGTCTATGTCCACTACAGTAGTCTATGTCCACTACAGTAGTCTATGTCCACTACAGTAGTCTATGTCCACTACAGTAGTCTATGTCCACTACAGTAGTCTATGTCCACTGTCTACATGATGTCACTACAGTAGTCTATGTCCACTACAGTAGTCTATGTCCACTACAGTAGTCTATGTCCACTACAGTAGTCTATGTCCACTACAGTAGTCTATGTCCACTACAGTAGTCTATGTCCACTACAGTAGTCTATGTCCACTACAGTAGTCTATGTCCACTGTCTACATGATGTCACTACAGTAGTCTATGTCCACTACAGTAGTCTATGTCCACTACAGTAGTCTATGTCCACTACAGTAGTCTATGTCCACTACAGTAGTCTATGTCCACTACAGTAGTCTATGTCACTACAGTAGTCTATGTCCACTACAGTAGTCTATGTCCACTGCAGTAGTCTATGTCCACTACAGTAGTCTATGTCCACTACAGTAGTCTATGTCCACTGCAGTAGTCTATGTCCACTGCAGTAGTCTATGTCCACTACAGTAGTCTATGTCCACTGCAGTAGTCTATGTCCACTACAGTAGTCTATGTCCACTACAGTAGTCTATGTCCACTACAGTAGTCTATTTCCACTACAGTAGTCTATGTCCACTGTCTACATGATGTCACTACAGTAGTCTATGTCCACTACAGTAGTCTATGTCCACTACAGTAGTCTATGTCCACTACAGTAGTCTATGTCCACTGCAGTAGTCTATGTCCACTGCAGTAGTCTATGTCCACTACAGTAGTCTATGTCCACTGCAGTAGTCTATGTCCACTGCAGTAGTCTATGTCCACTGCAGTAGTCTATGTCCACTACAGTAGTCTATGTCCACTACAGTAGTCTATGTCCACTACAGTAGTCTATGTCCACTGTCTACATGATGTCACTACAGTAGTCTATGTCCACTACAGTAGTCTATGTCCACTACAGTAGTCTATGTCCACTACAGTAGTCTATGTCCACTACAGTAGTCTATGTCCACTACAGTAGTCTATGTCCACTGTCTACATGATGTCACTACAGTAGTCTATGTCCACTACAGTAGTCTATGTCCACTACAGTAGTCTATGTCCACTACAGTAGTCTATGTCCACTACAGTAGTCTATGTCCACTACAGTAGTCTATGTCCACTACAGTAGTCTATGTCCACTACAGTAGTCTATGTCCACTGTCTACATGATGTCACTACAGTAGTCTATGTCCACTACAGTAGTCTATGTCCACTACAGTAGTCTATGTCCACTACAGTAGTCTATGTCCACTACAGTAGTCTATGTCCACTACAGTAGTCTATGTCACTACAGTAGTCTATGTCCACTACAGTAGTCTATGTCCACTGCAGTAGTCTATGTCCACTACAGTAGTCTATGTCCACTACAGTAGTCTATGTCCACTGCAGTAGTCTATGTCCACTGCAGTAGTCTATGTCCACTACAGTAGTCTATGTCCACTGCAGTAGTCTATGTCCACTACAGTAGTCTATGTCCACTACAGTAGTCTATGTCCACTACAGTAGTCTATTTCCACTACAGTAGTCTATGTCCACTGTCTACATGATGTCACTACAGTAGTCTATGTCCACTACAGTAGTCTATGTCCACTACAGTAGTCTATGTCCACTACAGTAGTCTATGTCCACTGCAGTAGTCTATGTCCACTGCAGTAGTCTATGTCCACTACAGTAGTCTATGTCCACTGCAGTAGTCTATGTCCACTGCAGTAGTCTATGTCCACTGCAGTAGTCTATGTCCACTACAGTAGTCTATGTCCACTACAGTAGTCTATGTCCACTACAGTAGTCTATGTCCACTACAGTAGTCTATGTCCACTACAGTAGTCTATGTCCACTACAGTAGTCTATGTCCACTACAGTAGTCTATGTCCACTACAGTAGTCTATGTCCACTACAGTAGTCTATGTCCACTACAGTAGTCTATGTCCACTGCAGTAGTCTATGTCCACTGCAGTAGTCTATGTCCACTGCAGTAGTCTATGTCCACTGCAGTAGTCTATGTCCACTGCAGTAGTCTATGTCCACTGCAGTAGTCTATGTCCACTGCAGTAGTCTATGTCCACTACAGTAGTCTATGTCCACTACAGTAGTCTATGTCCACTACAGTAGTCTATGTCCACTACAGTAGTCTATGTCCACTACAGTAGTCTATGTCCACTACAGTAGTCTATGTCCACTACAGTAGTCTATGTCCACTACAGTAGTCTATGTCCACTACAGTAGTCTATGTCCACTACAGTAGTCTATGTCCACTACAGTAGTCTATGTCCACTGTCTACATGATGTTGGGAAACTATTCAGACCCCTTTGACATATTCCACATTTTGTCACGTTAAAGCTTTGTTCTAAAATTGATTAAATCGTTTTTTCCCCCTCATCAATCTTAACACAATACCCCATAATGACATCACAATACCCCATAATGACATCACAATACCCCATAATGACATCACAATACCCCATAATGACAAAGCAAAAACTGTTTTTTAGAAATGTTTGCTAAGTATTCAGACCCTTTACTCAGTACTTTGTTGGAGCACCTCTGGCAGCGATTACAGCCTTGAGTCTTCTTGGGTATGACGCTACAAGCTTGGCACACCTGTATTTGGGGAGTTTCTCCCATTCTTCTCTGCAGATCCTCTCAAGCTCTGTCAGGTTGGATGGGGAGCGTCACTGCACAGCTATTTCCAGGTCTCTCCAGAGATGTTCGATCGGGTTCAAGTCCGGGCTCTGGCTGGGCTACTCAAGGACATTCAGAGACTTGTCCCAAAGCCACTCCTGCGTTGTCTTGGCTGTGTGCTTAGGGTCGCTGTCCTGTAGGAAGGTGAACCTTCCCCCAGTCTGTGGTCCTGAGCGATCTGGAGCAGGTTTTCATGAAGGATCTCTCTGTACTTTGCTCCGTTCATCTTTGCCTCGATCCTGACTATTCCTCCAGTCCCTGCTGCTGAAAAACATCCCCACAGCATGATTCTGCCACCTCCATACTTCACCGTAGGGATGGTGCCAGGTTTCCTCCAGACGCGCCACTTGGCATTCAGGCCAAAGAATTCAATCTTGGTTTCATCAGACTAGAGAATCTTGTTTCTGATGGTCTGAGTGTCTTTAGGTGCCTTTTGGCAAACTCCAAGTGGGCTGTCATGTGCCTTTTACTGAGGGGTGGCTTCCGTCTGGCCACTTTACACAATACACGCAGACACAATACACGCAGTCACAATACACGCAGTCACAATACACGCAGTCACAATACACGCTGTCACAATACACGCTGTCACAATACACGCTGTCACAATACACGCTGCCACAATACACGCTGCCACAATACACGCAGTCAAATTACACGCTGTCAAATTACACGCTGCCATAAGTCACGCTGCCACAATAAATGCTGCCACAATACACGCAATTACAATACACGCGGTCACAATACACGCAGTCTAATTACACGCAGTCTAATTACACGCTGTCAAATTACACGCTGCCATAATACACGCTGCCACAATACACGCTGCCACAATACACGCTGCCACAATACACGCTGCCACAATACACGCTGCCACAATACACGCTGCCACAATACACGCTGCCACAATACACGCTGTACAATACACGCTGTACAATACACGCTGTACAATACACGCTGCCACAATACACGCTGCCACAATACACGCTGCCACAATACACGCTGCCACAATACACGCTGTCACAATACACGCTGCCACAATACACGCTGCCACAATACACGCTGCCACAATACACGCTGCCACAATACACGCTGCCACAATACACGCTGTCACAATACACGCTGCCACAATACACGCAGTCACAATACACGCTGTCACAAAACACGCTGCCACAATACACGCTGTCACAATACACGCTGCCACAATACACGCTGCCACAATACACGCTGCCACAATACACGCTGCCACAATACACGCTGCCACAATACACGCTGTCACAATACACGCTGCCACAATACACGCTGCCACACTACACGCAGTCACAATACACGCTGTCACAAAACACACAGATTGCATTCCATCTTATCTATTACATATGAATGACTAAATGACAGCACTTTATAAATACAACTGAAACGAGTCACCAAACTTCCCCAAACTTTTTTCCTGTGAGGATGTTCATGTGATTTCCATAAAGATGATTTACATTACAATGGAGTCCTTCAGCATTCACTCCTTTCCAGAGCGACTTACAATCAATCAGTCCGTTAAAACTACAGTAGATAAATCAACTAGCACGATCACTGTACAAGATAAACATTCAAACACCCAGCTGTCTGCATAATCAATACTAGTAAGTGTAAAGGCAAAGATAAGTACATATCAACATGTTTCATTCAGGAAGACCCTTTTTATTATGGTTATTGTTAGATTATCAGTTTTGTCAGTCATTCGTTGTGTAATGTAGGCTGAATACTGAATAGCCGCTTAGAATTTACAGTGCAGTTCTGTTCTGAACTTTACTCATTCCTGATCACGAGGGTCATATTCATTAGTGCACACAGTACTGAAAACAAGTGTTTCTTATGGGACAAGTTCAGGTAGTCCCTCCCTGTTTCAGCCCTTCAGGTGGTCCCTCCCTGTTTCAGCCCTTCAGGTGGTCCCTCCCTGTTTCAGCCCTTCAGGTAGTCCCTCCCTGTTTCAGCCCTTCAGGTAGTCCCTCCCTGTTTCAGCCCTTCAGGTAGTCCCTCCCTGTTTCAGCCCTTCAGGTAGTCCCTCCCTGTTTCAGCCCTTCAGGTAGTCCCTCCCTGTTTCAGCCCTTCAGGTAGTCCCTCCCTGTTTCAGCCCTTCAGGTAGTCCCTCCCTGTTTCAGCCCGTCAGGTAGTCACTCCCTGTTTTAGCCCTTCAGGTAGTCCCTCCCTGTTTCAGCCCGTCAGGTAGTCCCTCCCTGTTTCAGCCCTTCAGGTAGTCCCTCCCTGTTTCAGCCCTTCAGGTAGTCCCTCCCTGTTTCAGCCCTTCAGGTAGTCCCTCCCTGTTTCAGCCCTTCAGGTAGTCCCTCCCTGTTTCAGCCCTTCAGGTAGTCCCTCCCTGTTTCAGCCCGTCAGGTAGTCCCTCCCTGTTTCAGCCCGTCAGGTAGTCCCTCCCTGTTTCAGCCCTTCAGGTAGTCCCTCCCTGTTTCAGCCCTTCAGGTAGTCCCTCCCTGTTTCAGCCCTTCAGGTAGTCCCTCCCTGTTTCAGCCCTTCAGGTAGTCCCTCCCTGTTTCAGCCCTTCAGGTAGTCCCTCCCTGTTTCAGCCCTTCAGGTAGTCCCTCCCTGTTTCAGCCCTTCAGGTAGTCCCTCCCTGTTTCAGCCCTTCAGGTAGTCCCTCCCTGTTTCAGCCCGTCAGGTAGTCCCTCCCTGTTTCAGCCCGTCAGGTAGTCCCTCCCTGTTTCAGCCCTTCAGGTAGTCCCTCCCTGTTTCAGCCCTTCAGGTAGTCCCTCCCTGTTTCAGCCCTTCAGGTAGTCCCTCCCTGTTTCAGCCCTTCAGGTAGTCCCTCCCTGTTTCAGCCCTTCAGGTAGTCCCTCCCTGTTTCAGCCCTTCAGGTAGTCCCTCCCTGTTTCAGCCCTTCAGGTAGTCCCTCCCTGTTTCAGCCCTTCAGGTAGTCCCTCCCTGTTTCAGCCCTTCAGGTAGTCCCCTCCCTGTTTCAGCCCTTCAGGTAGTCCCTCCCTGTTTCAGCCCTTCAGGTAGTCCCCTCCCTGTTTCAGTCCTTCGGGTAGTCCCTCCCCTCTTAATGTTTAAATAAATGGTAACTTAACAATGTATGATTTATTACAGAAAATAAAGACCGTTGTGATGTCTCTCATTTAGACCTATAGTATCTTAGCCCGAGTATCAGTTTGCGATCATTCCAGCTTGTTGCCACGCCAACTAGTCTTGCCTTGACAACCTTTTTCTACTGTTAAATCCTTTTTTAATTTTTTTAAATAGGAAACTTAACGTGAAGGAAGCCTTCACAAGGGGCCTTTTTCTTTATGAACACACAGACAGACACACATCATGGGAGACATTGGAAATGTATTCAATGAGATTCCAGAAACCAGTCTTTTAAATCTTAAATGAGATCTAACTCAATGGGAGCACTTAATACAACTAGTAGTCACCACAAAGACGTTTAGTTAAAACTTCTCATCTATTTCCTGTGGGCATATCAATGTCATTTCCATAAAAAATAATTTACATTACAATTTAGTGGTCCTCTGTAGCTCAGCTGGTACAGCATGGAGCTTGTAACGCCAGGGTAGTGGGTTTGATACCCAGGACCGCCCATTCATAAAAGTGTATAAATGCATGACTGTAAGTAGCTTTGGATAAAAGCTTGTTGCCAACAGCAGGTGTTAAATATCACTGATCAAATCAAAATGTGCCTACGTATATTTGTAAACAACAACTGGTGCACGAAATCTAAGGAAGTCTCGAGGTATTGCTCGCCTGAGGTAGAGTATCTCATGATAAGCTGTAGACCACACTATTTACCAAGATATTTACAAAAATAGTCTATTTTTCGTAGATGTCTATATACCACAGCAGACCGATGCTGGCACTCAATGAGCTGTATACCACCATAAGCAAACAGGATTACGCTTATCCAGAGGCGGTGCTCCTAGTGGCCGGGGACTTTAATGCAGGGAAACTTAAATCCGTTTGACCTAATCTCTATCAGCATGTTAAATGTGCAACCAGAGGGGAAAAAAACTCTAGACCAACTTTACTCCACGCACAGAGACCCGTACAAAGCTCTCCCTCGCCCTCCATTTGGCAAATCTGACCATCATTTTATCCTTCTAATTCATTTACATTTAAGTCATTTAGCAGACGCTCTTATCCAGAGCGACTTACAAATTGGTGCATTCCTTCTTACAATAAAAAATTAAAGCAGGAAGCACCAGTGACTTTGTCAATAAGAAAGTGGTCAGATGAAGCAGATGCTAAGCTACAGGACTGTTTTGCTAGCACAGACTGGAATATGTTCCGGGATTCATCCGATGGCATTGAGGAGTATACCACCTCAGTCACTGGCTTTATCAATAAGTGCATTGATGACGTCGTCCCCACAGTGGCTGTACGGACATACCCCAACCCCCATGGATTACAGACAACATCCGCACTGAGCTAAAGGCTAGAGCTGTCGCTTTCAAGGAGTGGGACTCTAACCCGGAAGCTTATAAGAAATCTCACTATGCCCTCCGACGAACCATCAAACAGGCAAAGCGTCAATACAGGACTAAGATTGAATCGTACTACACCGGCTCTGACGCTCGTCGAATGTGGCAGGTCTTGCAAACCATTACAGACTACAAAGGGAAGCACAGCCGCGAGCTGCCCAGTGACACGAACCTGCCAGACAAGCTAAATTACTTCTATGCTCGTTTCGAGGCAAGTAACACTGAGGCATGCATGAGAGCACCAGCTGTTCCGGACAACTGTGTGATCACGCTCTCCGTAGCCGATGTGAGTAAGACCTTTAAACAGGTCAACATTCACAAGGTCGCTGGGCCAGACGGATTACCAGGATGTGTACTCTGAGCATGCGCTGACCAACTGGCAAGTGTCTTCACTGACACTTTCAACCTCTCCCTGACTGGGTTACTGTTAGGGCTAGACTGGGTTAGACTGGGTTACTGTTAGGACTGGACTGCTCGGTTAGACTGGGACACTGTTAGGACTGGACTGCTGGGTTAGACTGGGACACTGTTAGGGCTGGACTGGGTTAGACTGGGTTACTGTTAGGACTGGACTGCTGGGTTAGACTGGGACACTGTTAGGGCTGGACCGGGTTGGACTGGGTTACTGTTAGGGCTGGGACTGGGTTAGACTGGGTTACTGTTAGGACTGGACTGGGTTAGACTGGTACACTGTTAGGGCTGGGACTGGGTTAGACTGGGTTACTGTTAGGGCTGGACTGGGTTAGACTGGGTTACTGTTATGACTGGACTTGGTTAGACTGGGTTACTGTTATGACTGGACTTGGTTAGACTGGGTTACTGTTTGGACTGGACTGGGTTAGACTGGGTTACTGTTAGGGCTGGACTGGGTTAGACTGGGTTACTGTTAGGGCTAGACTGGGTTACTGTTAGGGCTACACTGGCCTGGACTGGGTTACTGTTCGGGCTAGACTGGGTTACTATTAGGCCTAGACTGGGTTAGACTGGGTTGCTGTTAGGGCTAGACTGGGTTGCTGTTAGGACTGGACTGGGTTAGACTGGGTTACTGTTAGGGTTAGACTGGGTTACTGTTAGGGCTAGACTGGGTTACTGTTAGGGCTAGACTGGGTTACTGTTAGGGCTAGACTGGGTTAGACTGGGTTACTGTTAGGGCTAGACTGGGTTACTGTTAGGGCTAGACTGGGCTAGACTGGGTTACTGTAAAGGCTAGACTGGGTTACTGTTAGGGCTAGACTGGGTTAGACTGGGTTACTGTTAGGACTGGGACTGGGTTACTGTTAGGGCTAGACTGGGTTACTGTTAGGGCTAGACTGGGTTACTGTTAGGGTTAGACTGGGTTACTGTTAGGGCTAGACTGGGTTAGACTGGGTTACTGTTAGGGCTAGACTGGGTTACTGTTAGGGCTAGACTGGGTTACTGTTAGGGCTAGACTGGGTTAGACTGGGTTACTGTTAGGGCTAGACTGGGTTACTGTTAGGGCTAGACTGGGTTACTGTTAGGGCTGGACTGGGTTAGACTGGGTTACTGTTAGGGCTAGACTGGGTTAGACTGGGTTACTGTTAGGGCTAGACTGTGTTAGACTGGGTTACTGTTAGGGCTGGACTGGGTTAGACTGGGTTACTGTTAGGGTTAGACTGGGTTACTGTTTGGGCTAGACTGGGTCAGACTGGGTTACTGTTTGGGCTAGACTGGGTTAGACTGGGTTACTATTCGGGCTGGACTTTGTTAGACTGGGTTACTGTTAGGGCTGGACTGTGTTAGACTGGGTTACTGTTAGGGCTGGACTGGGTTAGACTGGGTTACTGTTAGGGCTAGACTGGGTTAGACTGGGTTACTGTTCGGGCTAGACTCGGTTAGACTGGGTTACTGTTAGGACTGGGTTAGACTGGGTTACTGTTAGGACTGGACTGGGTTAGACTGGGTTACTGTTAGGACTGGACTGGGTTACTGTTAGGACTGGCCTGGGTTAGACTGGGTTACTGTTAGGACTGGACTGGGTTACTATTACGGCTGGCCTGGGTTAGACTGAGTTACTTTTAAGACTGGACTGGGTTAGGGCTGGACTGGGTCAGATCGGGTTACTGTTAGGGCTGGGACTGGGTCAGATTGGGTTACTGTTAGGGCTAGACTGGGAGAGAAACAGGAAACACTACTTCTAGAGCAGCTGTGACTCTTCAGGCCTCTCCTCTAAACTAAATCAGACCCTTCATGTTCATGACCTCTCCAATAATACCACATAACATTCACTAAACAGGTGCTCTGTGCTGTTCTCTACAGTAAAAGGATACGTAGAAGGATACGTGTTTCGTCCAGATATAGACTAAACACGCCAGACCAAGACTACAGTTGATGTCGGAAGTTTACATACACCTTTGCCAAATACATTTAAACACAGTTTTTCACAATTCCTGACATTTAATCCTAGTAAAATTTCCCTGTCTTAGGTCAGTTAGGATCACCACTTTATTTTAAGAATGTGAAATGTCAGAATAATAGTAGAGAGAAGGATTTATTTCAGATTTTATTTCTTTCATCACATTCCCAGTGGGTCAGAAGTTTACATACACTCAATTTGTAATTGGTAGCATTGCCTTTAAATTGTTTAACTTGGGTCAAACGTTTCGGGTAGCCTTCCACAAGCTTCCCACTATAAGTTGGGTGAATTTTGGCCCATTCCTCCTGACAGAGCTGGTGTAACTGAATCAGGTTTGTAGGCCTCCTTGATCGCACACACGTTTTCAGTTCTGCCCACAAATTTTCTATAGGACTGAGGTCAGGGCTTTGTGATCGCCACTCCAATACCTTGACTTTGTTGTCAACCACCCCTTAACCTTCTGGGGGGGAGACAGTGAGAGAGCAACCACCCCTTACCTACCCTTAACCTTCTGGGTGGGAGAAGGGGGACAACGACAGAGAGATAGCAACCACCCCTTACTACCCTTAACCTTTTGGCTTTTTTATGGCAGGGAATTTTTACTAGGATTAAATGTCAGGAATTGTGTAAACTGAGTTTAAATGTATTTGGCTAAGGTGTATGTAAACTTCCGACTTCAACTGTACATACTACCTCAATCAGCCCGACTAACCGGTGTCTGTATGTAGCCTCGCTACTCTATATAGCCTCTCTACTGTATATAGCCTCGCTACTGTATATAGCCTCTCTACTGTATATAGCCTCTCTACTGTTATAACCTCTCTACTGTATATAGCCTCTCTACTGTATATAGCCTCTCTACTGTATATAGCCTCTCTACTGTATATAGCCTCTCTACTGTATATAGCCTCTCTACCGTTTATAGCCTCTCTACCGTATATAACCTCTCTACTGTATATAGCCTCTCTACTGTATATAACCTCTCTACTGTATATAGCCTCTCTACTGTATATAGCCTCGCTACTGTATATAGCCTCGCTACTGTATATAGCCTCGCTACTGTATATAGCCTCGCTACTGTATATAGCCTCAATACTGTATATAGTCTCTCTACTGTATGTAGCCTCTCTACTGTATATAGCCTCTCTACTGTATATAGCCTCTCTACTGTATATAGCCTCGCTACTGTTATTTTTCACTGTCTTTTTTACTGTTGTTTTTTATTTCTTTACTTGTCTATTGTTCACCTAATACCTTTATTTTAACTTAGAAATTGCACTGTTGGTTAGAGCCTGTAAGTAAGCATTTCTCTGTAAGGTCTAAACCTGTTGTGTTCAGGCGCAGGTGACAAATAAACGTTGATTTGATTTGTTGTCATCCTGTTGTTGGTTTGTTTCAGCACCGTAAGGGTGAGGACATGACTCCCCTTCCTCACCCACTCCTCCCTCTTGAAACCTCCTGCTATGGAGGAAACAGCAGGCAGCTCAAGTACTCATCTTAAAGACACATCTGGGAGTCGAGCTCAAGGACTCATCTTAAAAGACACATCTGGGGGTCGAGCTCAAGGACGCCAACGCTTTTTAGTGTTCCTCTTTTCCTTGTGACACATCGACCGACAGACAGAATTTATGTAGCCCAAACGGCACCTTATTTCCTACATAGTGCACTACTTTTGACCAGAGTGGCGCCTACAGGGAGGCACTGTATTAGGGATCAGGGTTCCGTTTGGGACACAGGCATAAGGTTTCTTTATGAGAGTTAAAGATAAAACAGGCCTTATGAAGGAACAGCTCAGTATTTATAAACAGGCCTTATGATGGAACAGCTCAGTATTTATAAACAGGCCTTATGATGGAACAGCTCAGTATTTATAAACAGGCCTTATGAAGGAACAGCTCAGTATTTATAAACAGGCCTTATGAAGGAACAGCTCAGTATTTATAAACAGGCCTTATGATGGAACAGCTCAGTATTTATAAACAGGCCTTATGATGGAACAGCTCAGTATTTATAAACAGGCCTTATGAAGGAACAGCTCAGTATTTATAAACAGGCCTTATGATGGAACAGCTCAGTATTTATAAACAGGCCTTATGATGGAACAGCTCAGTATTTATAAACAGGCCTTATGAAGGAACAGCTCAGTATTTATAAACAGGCCTTATGAAGGAACAGCTCAGTATTTATAAACAGGCCTTATGAAGGAACAGCTCAGTATTTATAAACAGGCCTTATGAAGGAACAGCTCAGTATTTATAAACAGGGCTTATGATGGAACAGCTCAGTATTTATAAACAGGCCTTATGATGGAACAGCTCAGTATTTATAAACAGGCCTTATGATGGAACAGCTCAGTATTTATAAACAGGCCTTATGATGGAACAGCTCAGTATTTATAAACAGGCCTTATGATGGAACAGCTCAGTATTTATAAACAGGGCTTATGATGGAACAGCTCAGTATTTATAAACAGGCCTTATGATGGAACAGCTCAGTATTTATAAACAGGCCTTATGATGGAACAGCTCGGTATTTATAAACAGGCCTTATGAAGGAACAGCTCAATATTTATAAACAGGCCTTATGAAGGAACAGCTCGGTATTTATAAACAGGCCTTATGAAGGAACAGCTCAGTATTTATAAACAGGCCTTATGAAGGAACAGCTCGGTATTTATAAACAGGCCTTATGAAGGAACAGCTCGGTATTTATAAACAGGCCTTATGAAGGAACAGCTCGGTATTTATAAACAGGCCTTATGAAGGAACAGCTCAGTATTTATAAACAGACCTTATGAAGGAACAGCTCAGTATTTATAAACAGGCCTTATGAAGGAACAGCTCAGTATTTATAAACAGGCCTTATGATGGAACAGCTCAGTATTTATAAACAGGCCTTATGAAGGAACAGCTCAGTATTTATAAACAGGCCTTATGATGGAACAGCTCGGTATTTATAAACAGGCCTTATGAAAGAACAGCTCGGTATTTATAAACAGGCCATATGAAGGAACAGCTCGGTATTTATAAACAGGCCTTATGAAGGAACAGCTCGGTATTTATAAACAGGCCTTATGAAGGAACAGCTCAATATTTATAAACAGGCCTTATGAAGGAACAGCTCGGTATTTATAAACAGGCCTTATGAAGGAACAGCTCAGTATTTATAAACAGGCCTTATGAAGGAACAGCTCGGTATTTATAAACAGGCCTTATGAAGGAACAGCTCGGTATTTATAAACAGGCCTTATGAAGGAACAGCTCGGTATTTATAAACAGGCCTTATGAAGGAACAGCTCGGTATTTATAAACAGGCCTTATGAAGGAACAGCTCGGTATTTATAAACAGGCCTTATGAAGGAACAGCTCAGTATTTATAAACAGGCCTTATGAAGGAACAGCTCAGTATTTATAAACAGGCCTTATGAAGGAACAGCTCAGTATTTATAAACAGGGCTTATGATGGAACAGCTCAGTATTTATAAACAGGCCTTATGATGGAACAGCTCAGTATTTATAAACAGGCCTTATGATGGAACAGCTCAGTATTTATAAACAGGCCTTATGATGGAACAGCTCAGTATTTATAAACAGGCCTTATGATGGAACAGCTCAGTATTTATAAACAGGGCTTATGATGGAACAGCTCAGTATTTATAAACAGGCCTTATGATGGAACAGCTCAGTATTTATAAACAGGCCTTATGATGGAACAGCTCAGTATTTATAAACAAGCCTTATGAAGGAACAGCTCAGTATTTATAAACAGGCCTTATGATGGAACAGCTCAGTATTTATAAACAGGCCTTATGAAGGAACAGCTCAGTATTTATAAACAGGCCTTATGAAGGAACAGCTCAGTATTTATAAACAGGCCGTATGAAGGAACAGCTCGGTATTTATAAACAGGCCTTATGAAGGAACAGCTCAGTATTTATAAACAGGCCTTATGATGGAACAGCTCAGTATTTATAAACAGGCCTTATGAAGGAACAGCTCAGTATTTATAAACAGGCCTTATGAAGGAACAGCTCAGTATTTATAAACAGGCCTTATGATGGAACAGCTCAGTATTTATAAACAGGCCTTATGATGGAACAGCTCAGTATTTATAAACAGGCCTTATGATGGAACAGCTCAGTATTTATAAACAGGCATTATGATGGAACAGCTCAGTATTTATAAACAGGCCTTATGAAGGAACAGCTCAGTATTTATAAACAGGCCTTATGAAGGAACAGCTCGGTATTTATAAACAGGCTTTATGAAGGAACAGCTCGGTATTTATAAACAGGCCTTATGATGGAACAGCTCAGTATTTATAAACAGGCCTTATGATGGAACAGCTCAGTATTTATAAACAGGCCTTATGAAGGAACAGCTCAGTATTTATAAACAGGCCTTATGAAGGAACAGCTCAGTATTTATAAACAGGCCTTATGATGGAACAGCTCAGTATTTATAAACAGGCCTTATGAAGGAACAGCTCAGTATTTATAAACAGGCCTTATGAAGGAACAGCTCAGTATTTATAAACAGGCCTTATGAAGGAACAGCTCAGTATTTATAAACAGGCCTTATGATGGAACAGCTCGGTATTTATAAACAGGCCTTATGAAAGAACAGCTCGGTATTTATAAACAGGCCATATGAAGGAACAGCTCAGTATTTATAAACAGGCCTTATGATGGAACAGCTCGGTATTTATAAACAGGCCTTATGAAGGAACAGCTCAATATTTATAAACAGGCCTTATGAAGGAACAGCTCGGTATTTATAAACAGGCCTTATGAAGGAACAGCTCAGTATTTATAAACAGGCCTTATGAAGGAACAGCTCGGTATTTATAAACAGGCCTTATGAAGGAACAGCTCGGTATTTATAAACAGGCCTTATGAAGGAACAGCTCGGTATTTATAAACAGGCCTTATGAAGGAACAGCTCAGTATTTATAAACAGACCTTATGAAGGAACAGCTCAGTATTTATAAACAGGCCTTATGAAGGAACAGCTCAGTATTTATAAACAGGCCTTATGATGGAACAGCTCAGTATTTATAAACAGGCCTTATGAAGGAACAGCTCAGTATTTATAAACAGGCCTTATGATGGAACAGCTCGGTATTTATAAACAGGCCTTATGAAAGAACAGCTCGGTATTTATAAACAGGCCATATGAAGGAACAGCTCGGTATTTATAAACAGGCCTTATGAAGGAACAGCTCGGTATTTATAAACAGGCCTTATGAAGGAACAGCTCAATATTTATAAACAGGCCTTATGAAGGAACAGCTCGGTATTTATAAACAGGCCTTATGAAGGAACAGCTCAGTATTTATAAACAGGCCTTATGAAGGAACAGCTCGGTATTTATAAACAGGCCTTATGAAGGAACAGCTCGGTATTTATAAACAGGCCTTATGAAGGAACAGCTCGGTATTTATAAACAGGCCTTATGAAGGAACAGCTCAGTATTTATAAACAGACCTTATGAAGGAACAGCTCAGTATTTATAAACAGACCTTATGAAGGAACAGCTCAGTATTTATAAACAGACCTTATGAAGGAACAGCTCAGTATTTATAAACAGGCCTTATGAAGGAACAGCTCAGTATTTGTAAACAGGCCTTATGAAGGAACAGCTCGGTATTTATAAACAGGCCTTATGAAGGAACAACTCAGTATTTATAAACAGACCTTATGAAGGAACAGCTCAGTGTTTATAAACAGACCTTATGAAGGAACAGCTCAGTATTTATAAACAGACCTTATTAAGGAACAGCTCAGTATTTATAAACAGACCTTATGAAGGAACAGCTCAGTATTTATAAACAGAACGTATGAAGGAACAGCTCAGTATTTATAAACAGGCCTTATGAAGGAACAGCTCAGTATTTATAAACAGGCCTTATGATGGAACAGCTCAGTATTTATAAACAGGCCTTATGAAGGAACAACTCAGTATTTATAAACAGGCCTTATGATGGAACAGCTCAGTATTTATAAACAGGCCTTATGAAGGAACAGCTCAGTATTTATAAACAGGCCTTATGAAGGAACAGCTCAGTATTTATAAACAGGCCGTATGAAGGAACAGCTCGGTATTTATAAACAGGCCTTATGAAGGAACAGCTCAGTATTTATAAACAGGCCTTATGATGGAACAGCTCAGTATTTATAAACAGGCCTTATGAAGGAACAGCTCAGTATTTATAAACAGGCCTTATGAAGGAACAGCTCAGTATTTATAAACAGGCCTTATGATGGAACAGCTCAGTATTTATAAACAGGCCTTATGATGGAACAGCTCAGTATTTATAAACAGGCCTTATGATGGAACAGCTCAGTATTTATAAACAGGCATTATGATGGAACAGCTCAGTATTTATAAACAGGCCTTATGAAGGAACAGCTCAGTATTTATAAACAGGCCTTATGAAGGAACAGCTCGGTATTTATAAACAGGCTTTATGAAGGAACAGCTCAGTATTTTATAAACAGGCCTTATGAAGGAACAGCTCGGTATTTATAAACAGGCTTTATGAAGGAACAGCTCGGTATTTATAAACAGGCCTTATGATGGAACAGCTCAGTATTTATAAACAGGCCTTATGATGGAACAGCTCAGTATTTATAAACAGGCCTTATGAAGGAACAGCTCAGTATTTATAAACAGGCCTTATGAAGGAACAGCTCAGTATTTATAAACAGGCCTTATGATGGAACAGCTCAGTATTTATAAACAGGCCTTATGAAGGAACAGCTCAGTATTTATAAACAGGCCTTATGAAGGAACAGCTCAGTATTTATAAACAGGCCTTATGAAGGAACAGCTCAGTATTTATAAACAGGCCTTATGATGGAACAGCTCGGTATTTATAAACAGGCCTTATGAAAGAACAGCTCGGTATTTATAAACAGGCCATATGAAGGAACAGCTCAGTATTTATAAACAGGCCTTATGATGGAACAGCTCGGTATTTATAAACAGGCCTTATGAAGGAACAGCTCAATATTTATAAACAGGCCTTATGAAGGAACAGCTCGGTATTTATAAACAGGCCTTATGAAGGAACAGCTCAGTATTTATAAACAGGCCTTATGAAGGAACAGCTCGGTATTTATAAACAGGCCTTATGAAGGAACAGCTCGGTATTTATAAACAGGCCTTATGAAGGAACAGCTCGGTATTTATAAACAGGCCTTATGAAGGAACAGCTCAGTATTTATAAACAGACCTTATGAAGGAACAGCTCAGTATTTATAAACAGGCCTTATGAAGGAACAGCTCAGTATTTATAAACAGGCCTTATGATGGAACAGCTCAGTATTTATAAACAGGCCTTATGAAGGAACAGCTCAGTATTTATAAACAGGCCTTATGATGGAACAGCTCGGTATTTATAAACAGGCCTTATGAAAGAACAGCTCGGTATTTATAAACAGGCCATATGAAGGAACAGCTCGGTATTTATAAACAGGCCTTATGAAGGAACAGCTCGGTATTTATAAACAGGCCTTATGAAGGAACAGCTCAATATTTATAAACAGGCCTTATGAAGGAACAGCTCGGTATTTATAAACAGGCCTTATGAAGGAACAGCTCAGTATTTATAAACAGGCCTTATGAAGGAACAGCTCGGTATTTATAAACAGGCCTTATGAAGGAACAGCTCGGTATTTATAAACAGGCCTTATGAAGGAACAGCTCGGTATTTATAAACAGGCCTTATGAAGGAACAGCTCAGTATTTATAAACAGACCTTATGAAGGAACAGCTCAGTATTTATAAACAGACCTTATGAAGGAACAGCTCAGTATTTATAAACAGACCTTATGAAGGAACAGCTCAGTATTTATAAACAGGCCTTATGAAGGAACAGCTCAGTATTTGTAAACAGGCCTTATGAAGGAACAGCTCGGTATTTATAAACAGGCCTTATGAAGGAACAACTCAGTATTTATAAACAGACCTTATGAAGGAACAGCTCAGTGTTTATAAACAGACCTTATGAAGGAACAGCTCAGTATTTATAAACAGACCTTATTAAGGAACAGCTCAGTATTTATAAACAGACCTTATGAAGGAACAGCTCAGTATTTATAAACAGAACGTATGAAGGAACAGCTCAGTATTTATAAACAGGCCTTATGAAGGAACAGCTCAGTATTTATAAACAGGCCTTATGATGGAACAGCTCAGTATTTGTAAACAGGCCTTATGAAGGAACAACTCAGTATTTATAAACAGGCCTTATGATGGAACAGCTCAGTATTTATAAACAGGCCTTATGAAGGAACAGCTCAGTATTTATAAACAGGCCTTATGAAGGAACAGCTCAGTATTTATAAACAGGCCGTATGAAGGAACAGCTCGGTATTTATAAACAGGCCTTATGAAGGAACAGCTCAGTATTTATAAACAGGCCTTATGATGGAACAGCTCAGTATTTATAAACAGGCCTTATGAAGGAACAGCTCAGTATTTATAAACAGCCCTTATGAAGGAACAGCTCAGTATTTATAAACAGGCCTTATGATGGAACAGCTCAGTATTTATAAACAGGCCTTATGATGGAACAGCTCAGTATTTATAAACAGGCCTTATGATGGAACAGCTCAGTATTTATAAACAGGCATTATGATGGAACAGCTCAGTATTTATAAACAGGCCTTATGAAGGAACAGCTCAGTATTTATAAACAGGCCTTATGAAGGAACAGCTCGGTATTTATAAACAGGCTTTATGAAGGAACAGCTCAGTATTTATAAACAGGCCTTATGAAGGAACAGCTCGGTATTTATAAACAGGCTTTATGAAGGAACAGCTCGGTATTTATAAACAGGCCTTATGATGGAACAGCTCAGTATTTATAAACAGGCCTTATGATGGAACAGCTCAGTATTTATAAACAGGCCTTATGAAGGAACAGCTCAGTATTTATAAACAGGCCTTATGAAGGAACAGCTCAGTATTTATAAACAGGCCTTATGATGGAACAGCTCAGTATTTATAAACAGGCCTTATGAAGGAACAGCTCAGTATTTATAAACAGGCCTTATGAAGGAACAGCTCAGTATTTATAAACAGGCCTTATGAAGGAACAGCTCAGTATTTATAAACAGGCCTTATGATGGAACAGCTCGGTATTTATAAACAGGCCTTATGAAAGAACAGCTCGGTATTTATAAACAGGCCATATGAAGGAACAGCTCAGTATTTATAAACAGGCCTTATGATGGAACAGCTCGGTATTTATAAACAGGCCTTATGAAGGAACAGCTCAATATTTATAAACAGGCCTTATGAAGGAACAGCTCGGTATTTATAAACAGGCCTTATGAAGGAACAGCTCAGTATTTATAAACAGGCCTTATGAAGGAACAGCTCGGTATTTATAAACAGGCCTTATGAAGGAACAGCTCGGTATTTATAAACAGGCCTTATGAAGGAACAGCTCGGTATTTATAAACAGGCCTTATGAAGGAACAGCTCAGTATTTATAAACAGACCTTATGAAGGAACAGCTCAGTATTTATAAACAGGCCTTATGAAGGAACAGCTCAGTATTTATAAACAGGCCTTATGATGGAACAGCTCAGTATTTATAAACAGGCCTTATGAAGGAACAGCTCAGTATTTATAAACAGGCCTTATGATGGAACAGCTCGGTATTTATAAACAGGCCTTATGAAAGAACAGCTCGGTATTTATAAACAGGCCATATGAAGGAACAGCTCGGTATTTATAAACAGGCCTTATGAAGGAACAGCTCGGTATTTATAAACAGGCCTTATGAAGGAACAGCTCAATATTTATAAACAGGCCTTATGAAGGAACAGCTCGGTATTTATAAACAGGCCTTATGAAGGAACAGCTCAGTATTTATAAACAGGCCTTATGAAGGAACAGCTCGGTATTTATAAACAGGCCTTATGAAGGAACAGCTCGGTATTTATAAACAGGCCTTATGAAGGAACAGCTCGGTATTTATAAACAGGCCTTATGAAGGAACAGCTCAGTATTTATAAACAGACCTTATGAAGGAACAGCTCAGTATTTATAAACAGACCTTATGAAGGAACAGCTCAGTATTTATAAACAGACCTTATGAAGGAACAGCTCAGTATTTATAAACAGGCCTTATGAAGGAACAGCTCAGTATTTATAAACAGGCCTTATGAAGGAACAGCTCAGTATTTATAAACAGGCCTTATGAAGGAACAGCTCAGTATTTATAAACATGCCTTATGATGGAACAGCTCGGTATTTATAAACAGGCCTTATGAAGGAACAGCTCAGTATTTATAAACAGGCCTTATGATGGAACAGCTCAGTATTTGTAAACAGGCCTTATGAAGGAACAACTCAGTATTTATAAACAGGCCTTATGATGGAACAGCTCAGTATTTATAAACAGGCCTTATGAAGGAACAGCTCAGTATTTATAAACAGGCCTTATGAAGGAACAGCTCAGTATTTATAAACAGGCCGTATGAAGGAACAGCTCGGTATTTATAAACAGGCCTTATGAAGGAACAGCTCAGTATTTATAAACAGGCCTTATGATGGAACAGCTCAGTATTTATAAACAGGCCTTATGAAGGAACAGCTCAGTATTTATAAACAGCCCTTATGAAGGAACAGCTCAGTATTTATAAACAGGCCTTATGATGGAACAGCTCAGTATTTATAAACAGGCCTTATGATGGAACAGCTCAGTATTTATAAACAGGCCTTATGATGGAACAGCTCAGTATTTATAAACAGGCATTATGATGGAACAGCTCAGTATTTATAAACAGGCCTTATGAAGGAACAGCTCAGTATTTATAAACAGGCCTTATGAAGGAACAGCTCGGTATTTATAAACAGGCTTTATGAAGGAACAGCTCAGTATTTATAAACAGGCCTTATGAAGGAACAGCTCGGTATTTATAAACAGGCTTTATGAAGGAACAGCTCGGTATTTATAAACAGGCCTTATGATGGAACAGCTCAGTATTTATAAACAGGCCTTATGATGGAACAGCTCAGTATTTATAAACAGGCCTTATGAAGGAACAGCTCAGTATTTATAAACAGGCCTTATGAAGGAACAGCTCAGTATTTATAAACAGGCCTTATGATGGAACAGCTCAGTATTTATAAACAGGCCTTATGAAGGAACAGCTCAGTATTTATAAACAGGCCTTATGAAGGAACAGCTCAGTATTTATAAACAGGCCTTATGAAGGAACAGCTCAGTATTTATAAACAGGCCTTATGATGGAACAGCTCGGTATTTATAAACAGGCCTTATGAAAGAACAGCTCGGTATTTATAAACAGGCCATATGAAGGAACAGCTCAGTATTTATAAACAGGCCTTATGATGGAACAGCTCGGTATTTATAAACAGGCCTTATGAAGGAACAGCTCAATATTTATAAACAGGCCTTATGAAGGAACAGCTCGGTATTTATAAACAGGCCTTATGAAGGAACAGCTCAGTATTTATAAACAGGCCTTATGAAGGAACAGCTCGGTATTTATAAACAGGCCTTATGAAGGAACAGCTCGGTATTTATAAACAGGCCTTATGAAGGAACAGCTCGGTATTTATAAACAGGCCTTATGAAGGAACAGCTCAGTATTTATAAACAGACCTTATGAAGGAACAGCTCAGTATTTATAAACAGGCCTTATGAAGGAACAGCTCAGTATTTATAAACAGGCCTTATGATGGAACAGCTCAGTATTTATAAACAGGCCTTATGAAGGAACAGCTCAGTATTTATAAACAGGCCTTATGATGGAACAGCTCGGTATTTATAAACAGGCCTTATGAAAGAACAGCTCGGTATTTATAAACAGGCCATATGAAGGAACAGCTCGGTATTTATAAACAGGCCTTATGAAGGAACAGCTCGGTATTTATAAACAGGCCTTATGAAGGAACAGCTCAATATTTATAAACAGGCCTTATGAAGGAACAGCTCGGTATTTATAAACAGGCCTTATGAAGGAACAGCTCAGTATTTATAAACAGGCCTTATGAAGGAACAGCTCGGTATTTATAAACAGGCCTTATGAAGGAACAGCTCGGTATTTATAAACAGGCCTTATGAAGGAACAGCTCGGTATTTATAAACAGGCCTTATGAAGGAACAGCTCAGTATTTATAAACAGACCTTATGAAGGAACAGCTCAGTATTTATAAACAGACCTTATGAAGGAACAGCTCAGTATTTATAAACAGACCTTATGAAGGAACAGCTCAGTATTTATAAACAGGCCTTATGAAGGAACAGCTCAGTATTTGTAAACAGGCCTTATGAAGGAACAGCTCGGTATTTATAAACAGGCCTTATGAAGGAACAGCTCAGTATTTATAAACAGGCCTTATGAAGGAACAGCTCAGTATTTATAAACAGGCCTTATGATGGAACAGCTCGGTATTTATAAACAGACCTTATGATGGAACAGCTCAGTATTTATAAACAGGCCTTATGAAGGAACAACTCAGTATTTATAAACAGACCTTATGAAGGAACAGCTCAGTGTTTATAAACAGACCTTATGAAGGAACAGCTCAGTATTTATAAACAGACCTTATTAAGGAACAGCTCAGTATTTATAAACAGACCTTATGAAGGAACAGCTCAGTATTTATAAACAGACCGTATGAAGGAACAGCTCAGTATTTATAAACAGGCCTTATGAAGGAACAGCTCAGTATTTATAAACAGGCCTTATGATGGAACAGCTCAGTATTTGTAAACAGGCCTTATGAAGGAACAACTCAGTATTTATAAACAGGCCTTATGAAGGAACAGCTCGGTATTTATAAACAGGCCTTATGATGGAACAGCTCAGTATTTATAAACAGGCCTTATGATGGAACAGCTCAGTATTTATAAACAGGCCTTATGAAGGAACAACTCAGTATTTATAAACAGGCCTTATGAAGGAACAGCTCGGTATTTATAAACAGGCCTTATGAAGGAACAGCTCAGTATTTATAAACATGCCTTATGATGGAACAGCTCGGTATTTATAAACAGGCCTTATGAAGGAACAGCTCAGTATTTATAAACAGGCCTTATGATGGAACAGCTCAGTATTTATAAACAGGCCTTATGAAGGAACAACTCAGTATTTATAAACAGGCCTTATGATGGAACAGCTCAGTATTTATAAACAGGCCTTATGAAGGAACAGCTCAGTAGTTATGAACTGAATAAGTATATTTTTTGTAGATATGAGGGTCTGGTAACTGTGGATAGATCCCAGATGCTACCCTCTTCTCTATATAGTGCACTAACATTGCCCAGAGTCCTTTGAGCCCTATTCCCTATAGTGCACTTCTTTTGACCAGAGACCTCTGGGTTTTGTGTCAAAAGTAGTGCACTACATAGGGAATAGACTGTGATATTTGAGTGCCGTTTGGGACATACTTTGTACGTGGCTGTTAGAAGCTCTTTTCAGTGTTAAGATCAGTAGGACTAGTGTTGAGTTGCTCTGTCACATAGAGACAGTAGGACTAGTGTTGAGTTGCTCTGTCACATAGAGACATGAGGCTAGTGTTGAGTTGCTCTGTCATATAGAGACATGAGGCTAGCATTGAGTTGCACTGTCACATAGAGACATGAGGCTAGCGTTGAGTTGCACTGTCACATAGAGACATGAGGCTAGCGTTGAGTTGCACTGTCACATAGAGACATGAGGCTAGTGTTGAGTTGCTCTGTCACATAGAGACATGAGGCTAGCGTTAAGTTGCACTGTCACATAGAGACATGAGGCTAGTGTTGAGTTGCTCTGTCACATAGAGACATGAGGCTAGCGTTGAGTTGCACTGTCACATAGAGACATGAGGCTAGCGTTGAGTTGCTCTGTCACATAGAGACATGAGGCTAGCGTTGAGTTGCACTGTCACATAGAGACATGAGGCTAGCGTTGAGTTGCACTGTCACATAGAGACATGAGGCTAGCGTTAAGTTGCACTGTCACATAGAGACATGAGGCTAGTGTTGAGTTGCTCTGTCACATAGAGACATGAGGCTAGTGTTGAGTTGCTCTGTCACATAGAGACATGAGGCTAGCGTTGAGTTGCACTGTCACATAGAGACATGAGGCTAGCGTTGAGTTGCACTGTCACATAGAGACATGAGGCTAGTGTTGAGTTGCTCTGTCACATAGAGACAGTAGGACTAGTGTTGAGTCGCTGTGTCACAGAGACATGAGGCTAGTGTTGAGTTGTGTTGATAATTCGTTTTACTTGAGACAGGAGACCAAGTGGAGACATAGGACGAGGTGGATAATTGTATAATAAGGCCGTTTTATTCAAGTGTAAAGATATTAGGCAAAGCGTGCAGCACGGCTCTTTCTGTCTGATTTGTATGAAATCGTCCGGAAGAGAGAGCGCTCTACACAGTACATACAGATTATATAGACAACTAGCAAAGTAGGTTGATCTTGAAGTCTGGCCTTCCGATTGGTCGATCTGGGTCGTGGGTAATCCTGTTCGGCCTGATGTCGACGTTCCATTGGTTCCTGAGATTGTTCGTTGTCTGGAGCTCCAACCCTGAGTTGTGAGTGTCTGAGTGATTGTCATGGGGGAGGGAAGTTGTGGGTGTCGTGCATGTGTCCAATGAGTCCAGCATATGTCCAATAGAAAGAGGGAGTGTGTATATTGTGTCAACCATAGCTAATGTTGAGAAGTTGTTAAAACAAGTTACCAATATCTAATACAATTCCTTACAGTTGCTCTGTCACATAGAGAGGGAACAGGGAAGGGACTCAGGGGGAATGCTAATTTGGTATAGAGCAGACCTAACTCACTCCATTAAATTAATCAAAACAGGAACATTTTACATTTGGCTAGAAATTCAAAAGGAAATTATCTTAACAGAGAAAAATGTCCTCCTGTGTGCTACCTATATCCCCCCACTAGAATCCCCATACTTTAATGAAGACAGCTTCTCCATCCTGGAGGGGGAAATCAATCATTTCCAGGCCCAGGGACATGTATTAGTCTGTGGCGACCTAAATGCCAGAACTGGACAGGAACCTGACACCCTCGGCACACAGGGGGACAAACACCTACCTGGAGGTGACAGCATTCCCTCCCCCATATGCCCACCTAGGCACAACTATGACAACATAACCAACAAAAACGGGTCACAACTCCTGCAGCTCTGTCGCACGCTGGGTATGTACATAGTCAATGGTAGGCTTCGAGGGGACTCTTATGGTAGGTACACCTATAGCTCATCTCTTGGCAGTAGCACTGTAGACTACTTTATCACTGACCTCAACCCAGAAGAGCGTTCACAGTCAGCCCACTGACACCCCTATCAGACCACAGCAAAATCACAGTCTACTTGAACAGAGCAATACTCAATCATGAGGCATCAAAGCCAAAGGAACTGAGTAACATTAAGAAATGCTATAGATGGAAGGAATGCAGTTTGGAAACCTACCAAAAAACAATTAGGCAACAGCAAATTCAATCCCTTTTAGACAACTTCCTGGGTAAAACGTTCCACTGCAATAGTGAAGGTGTAAACTTGGCAGTAGAAAATCTTAACAGTATATTTGACCTCTCAGCTTCCCTATCAAATCTAAAAATCTCAAATAGAAAACCGAAGAAAATGAACAACAATGACAAATGGTTTGAGAAAGAATGCAAAAATCTAAGAAATAAATTGAGAAACCTGTCCAACCAAAAACATAGAGACCCGGAAAACCTGAGTCTACGCCTTCACTATGGTGAATCACTAAAACAATACAGAAATACACTACGGAAAAAGAAGGAACAGCACGTCAGAAATCAGCTCAATGTAATTGAAGACTCCATAGACTCTAACCAATTCTGGGAAAATTGGAAAACACTAAACAAACAACAACACGAAGAATTATCTATCCAAAATGAAGATGTATGGGTAAACCACTTCTCGAATCTTTTTGGCTCTATAACAAAGAATAAAGAGCAAAAACATATACATGATCAAATACAAATCCTAGAATCAACTATTAAAGACTACCAGAACCCACTGGATTCTCCAATTACCTTGAATGAGTTACAGGACAAAATAAAAACCCTCCAACCCAAAAAGGCCTGTGGTGTTGATGGTATCCTTAATGAAATGATCAAATATACAGACAACAAATTCCAATTGGCTATACTAAAACTCTTTAACATCGTCCTTAGCTCTGGCATCTTCCCCAATATTTGGAACCAAGGACTGATCACCCCAATCCACAAAAGTGGAGACAAATTTGACCCCAATAACTACCGTGGAATATGCGTCAACAGTAACCTTGGGAAAATCCTATGCATTATCATTAACAGCAGACTCGTACATTTCCTCAATGAAAACAATGTACTGAGCAAATGTCAAATTGGCTTTTTACCAAATTACCGTACAACAGACCATGTATTCACCCTACACACCCTAATTGACAACCAAACAAACCAAAACAAAGGCAAAGTCTTCTCATGCTTTGTTGATTTCAAAAAAGCCTTCGACTCAATTTGGCATGAGGGTCTGCTATACAAATTGATGGAAAGTGGTGTTGGGGGTAAAACATACGACATTATAAAATCCATGTACACAAACAACAAGTGTGCGGTTAAAATTGGCAAAAAACGCACACATTTCTTCACACAGGGTCGTGGGGTGAGACAGGGATGCAGCTTAATCCCCACCCTCTTCAACATATATATCAACGAATTGGCGCGGGCACTAGAACAGTCTGCAGCACCCGGTCTCACCCTACTAGAATCCGAAGTCAAATGTCTACTGTTTGCTGATGATCTGGTGCTTCTGTCACCAACCAAGGAGGGCCTACAGCAGCACCTAGATCTTCTGCACAGATTCTGTCAGACCTGGGCCCTGACAGTAAATCTCAGTAAGACCAAAATAATGGTGTTCCAAAAAAGGTCCAGTCACCAGGACCACAAATTCCATCTAGACACCGTTGCCCTAGAGCACACAAAAAACTATACATACCTCGGCCTAAACATCAGCACCACAGGTAACTTCCACAAAGCTGTGAACGATCTGAGAGACAAGGCAAGAAGGGCCTTCTATGCCATCAAAAGGAACATAAATTTCAACATACCAATTAGGATCTGGCTAAAAATACTTGAATCAGTCATAGAGCCCATTGCCCTTTATGGTTGTGAGGTCTGGTGTCCGCTCACCAACCAAGATTTCACAAAATGGGACAAACACCAAATTGAGACTCTGCATGCAGAATTCTGCAAAAATATCCTCCGTGTACAACGTAGAACACCAAATAATGCATGCAGAGCAGAATTAGGCCGATACCCACTAATTATCAAAATCCAGAAAAGAGCCGTTAAATTCTACAACCACCTAAAAGGAAGCGATTCCCAAACCTTCCATAACAAAGCCATCACCTACAGAGAGATGAACCTGGAGAAGAGTCCCCTAAGCAAGCTGGTCCTAGGGCTCTGTTCACAAACACAAACACACCCCACAGAGCCCCAGGACAACAGCACAATTAGACCCAACCAAATCATGAGAAAACAAAAAGATAATTACTTGACACATTGGAAAGAATTAACAAAAAAACAGAGCAAACTAGAATGCTATTTGGGCCTAAACAGAGAGTACACAGTGGCAGAATACCTGACCACTGTGACTGACCCAAACTTAAGGAAAGCTTTGACTATGTACAGACTCAGTGAGCATAGCCTTGCTATTGAGAAAGGCCGCCGTAGGCAGACATGGCTCTCAAGAGAAGACAGGCTATGTGCACACTGCCCACAAAATGAGGTGGAAACTGAGCTGCACTTCCTAACCTCCTGCCCAATGTATGACCATATTAGAGAGACATATTTCCCTCAGATTACACAGATCCACAAAGAATTCGAAAACAAATCCAATTTTGATAAACTCCCATATCTACTGGGTGAAATTCCACAGTGTGCCATCACAGCAGCAAGATTTGTGACCTGTTGCCACAAGAAAAGGGCAACCAGTGAAGAACAAACACCATTGTAAATACAACCCATATTTATGCTTATTTATTTTAACTTGTGTGCTTTAACCATTTGTACATTGTTACAACACTGTATATATATAATATGACATTTGTAATGTCTTTTTTGTTTTGAAACTTCTGTATGTGTAATGTTTACTGTTAATTTGTATTGTTTATTTCACTTTTGTATATTATCTACCTCACTTGCTTTGGCAATGTTAACACATGTTTCCCATGCCAATAAAGCCCCTTGAATTGAATTGAATTGAATTGAATTGACGGTAGGACTAGTGTTGAGTTGCACTGTCACATAGAGACATGAGGCTAGTGTTGAGATGCTCTGTCACATAGAGACATGAGGCTAGTGTTGAGTTGCTCTGTCACATAGAGACATGAGGCTAGTGTTGAGATGCTCTGTCACATAGAGACAGTCGGGTGAGTCTAGCTAGGTCATTGGGTGAGTCTAGCTAATTCATTGGGTGAGTCTAGCTAGTTCATCGGGTGAGTCTAGCTAGTTCATCGGGTGAGTCTAGCTTGTTGTCAGATGTTAGTTCGGCAAGGGGGCTTTGTTGTTCATTGATCACGTATTGAGGAGAGGAAAGTTAGTATTGTGAGACTGACAGATGAGTTTAAGGATGGTGGCTGAAAAGGGTGTTGGCAGTCATGGGTTTACAGTACGAGATGATACATTGGGACTAGGAGAGAGTTCACGTTGCCACCAGTAGTATAGTTGACAGACCAGTTACAACGTGAGCCACGACACCGGTAACAACGTCTACGTAGGATGCATGACGAGCAGCCAGGGATAAGGACATCAGAGACCATGTTATTCACGCAGTGAAGATCAAGGGAAAGTAGTATTTGGTCTGTGAAAAAATAGGGAGGGGGGGAAACCACAGTAATCCAGGGCAGAGTTCAAACAGGAGGAACCGAGAGGAGCCAGCGATACATGCCAACCAGGAGGAACAGAAACGACAGATACATCCACACAGAAACCACCACGGTTGGGCAAAGCAGCAAAGCCAGAGCCCAACCTATTTTTAAAACCAACTAGCACTAGAACCCACAGTCAAACCCCCCCCCCCCCATCTGAAACACAACCTTCACAAAAGCAAAACAAAAGCAAAGAGAGAGCCGAGACTTACTCAATGAGATGGACAGCTGGGGCCCACGCCATGTACTGCAGATTGACTTTAGAAGGTATGTTGTGGCTGAATCTATCAAAAAGCCAGGCTGTGGCTTTAAGGACAGGATATGATAATAGGGAAGATTAAAGCATCTTACTGGAATACTCAGACAGTTATTGCATTAATGAATGCAGTTGCAACACCTATAGCCCTTCTTTAGAAAGGTGTGTGATTAGTAGGAAAAATAATGGAGGTGTTGCTAGGAAACAATAGTAGTTCTCTGTAGATGGGTGTTGCTAGGATACAGTAGTAGGCATCTGTAGATAGGTGTTGCTAGGCTACAATAATAGTTATTGGTAGATAGAAGGTGTTAGGGTACAATAGCAGGTCTCTGTAGATAGGTGTTGCTAGGGTACAATAGCAGGTCTCTGTAGATAGGTGTTGCTAGGGTACAATAGTAGGTCTCTGTAGATAGGTGTTGCTAGGGTACAATAGCAGGTCTCTGTAGATAGGTGTTGTTAGGGTACAAAGTAGGTCTCTGTAGATACGTGTTAGGGTACAATAGTAGGTCTATAGATAGGAAGGGAGGTGTTGCTAGGGTACAATAGTAGGTCTCTGTAGATAGGAAGGGAGGTGTTGCTAGGATACACAGTGTCTCACAGTGTCTCCTGACCCCTCCTGTCTCAGCCTCCAGTATTTAAGCTGCAGTAGTTTATGTGTCGGGGGGCTAGGGTCAGTTGGTTATATCTGGAGTACTTCTCCTGTCTTATCCGGTGTCCTTTGTGAATTTAAGTATGCTCTCTCTAATTCTCTCCTTCTCTCTTTCTTTCTCTCTCTCAGGGGACCTGAGCCCTAGGACCATGCGTCAGGACTACCGGGCATGATGACTCCTTGCTGTCCCCAGTCCACCTGGCTGTGCTGCTGTTCCAGTTTCAACTGTTCTGCCTGCGGCTATGGAACCCTGACCTGTTCACCGGACGTGCTACCTGTCCCAGACCTGCTGTTTTCAACTCTCTAGAGACAACAGGAGCGGTAGAGATACTCTGAATGATCGGCTATGAAAAGCCAACTGACATTTACTCCTGAGGTGCTGACCTGTTGCACCCTCGACAACTACTGTGATTATTATTATTTGATCATGCTGGTCATTTATGAACATTTGAACATCTTGGCCATGTTCTGTTATAATCTCCACCCGGCACAGCCAGAAGAGGACTGGCCACCCCTTATAGCCTGGTTCCTCTCTAGGTTTCTTCCTAGGTTTTGGCCTTTCTAGGGAGTTGTCCCTAGCCACCGTGCTTCTACACCTGCATTGCTTGCTGTTTGGGGTTTTAGGCTGGGTTTCTGTACAGCACTTTGAGATATTAGCTGATGTACGAAGGGCTATATAAATAAATTTGATTTGATACAACAGTAGGTATTTGTAGATAGGAAGAGAGGTGTTGCTAGGGTACAATAGTAGGTATCTGTAGATAGGAAGAGAGGTGTTGCTAGGGTACAATAGTAGGTATCTGTAGATAGGAAGGGAGGTGTTGCTAGGGTACAATAGTAGGTATTTGTAGATAGGAAGAGAGGTGTTGCTAGGGTACAACAGTAGGTATCTGTAGATAGGAAGGGAGGTGTTGCTAGGATACAATAGTAGGTATCTGTAGATAGGAAGGGAGGTGTTGCTAGGGTACAATAGTAGGTATCTGTAGATAGGAAGGGAGGTGTTGCTAGGGAGCAATAGTAGGTATCTGTAGATAGGAAGGGAGGTGTTGCTAGGTATCTGTAGATAGGAAGGGAGGTGTTGCTAGGGAGCAATAGTAGGTATCTGTAGATAGGAAGGGAGGTGTTGCTAGGGTACAATAGTAGGTCTCTGTAGATAGGAAGAGAGATGTTGCTAGGGTACAATAGTAGGTATCTGTAGCAACTAGCTCTCAAAGTCTCATATCCATGTTTCTTTAAACGTCATATGTTGAAGTTGCTGCTGAAGTGTTTGAAGGTTTAAGTATAGGCATTAACTCCAACATTTTTAAAGGTTAAGCATTAACTCCGAATGGTTAAGGTAAGGGTTAAGGTTTTGGAATAGAGTAAGAACAAAAAATTATATTCTAAATTATATTCTATTCTAAAACTTTCTATCACTGGATTTGAACTTGCAACCTTTGGAATCAGAGGCAGATGCTTACAGCCTCGTTGTTGTCCTTACAAGCCTCGTTGTTTACAGCCTCGTTGTTGTCCTTACAGCCTCATTGTTGTCCTTACAGCCTCGTTGTTTACAGCCTCATTGTTGTCCTTACAGCCTCGTTGTTGTCCTTACAGCCTCGTTGTTGTCCTTACAGCCTCGTTATTGTCCTTACAACCTCGTTGTTGTCCTTACAACCTCGTTGTTTACAGCCTCGTTGTTGTCCTTACAGCCTCGTTATTGTCCTTACAACCTCGTTGTTGTCCTTACAACCTCGTTGTTTACAGCCTCGTTGTTGTCCTTACAGCCTCGTTGTTGTCCTTACAGCCTCGTTGTTGTCCTTACAGCCTCGTTGTTGTCCTTACAGCCTCGGTGTTGTCCTTACAGCCTCGGTGTTGTCCTTACAACCTCGTTGTTTACAGCCTCGTTGTTGTCCTTACAGCCTCGTTGTTGTCCTTACAGCCTCGTTGTTGTCCTTACAGCCTCATTGTTGTCCTTAGTGGTAAAATGATTTAATTGGTCATCAAAATGAAAGGAAGACAAATGTTCATCCAATTAAAACACGGAAGATCACGACACTGTTTATTCTTATGGAACAAAACATTTGAAAACTGACGCGTTTTAGGCAGCGTTGCCTTCTTCAGGTAGTACAAAAGACTGATTAGTGGGTAACATCCATGTCTGGAATAAACATAAAAACAACGATTATTGACACGGCTTTTCAGAGGCGTTATGAGAGACGTTCGGAAAGAGTAGCTACGTTGACTATGACGTTAGCTAATATGGTGTAGGTTGTATGTAGCGGTTAGCAGTTATTGTATGAAGGTTTGGCTTGGAACGGTGACTCTAAAATGACACAGTTTTCAGAGGCCAGAGGCATTATAAGAGACTTTTAGAAAGAGGATGTTTGAACTCTACTTCCCTTCGTACGTACAGTAGATGTTTTTTTTTCTATCGAGAGCCTCTGATAAAATATAGTCTGTCAAACAAGTACATTAACCAGAGCTTCCCCTTGCAGGAAAGGAACATGGGGCTGTGATAGCACCCTATGCCCAGATAGCACCCTATGCCCTACGTAGTGCACTACTTTTGACTAGAGACCTGTAGGAATAGGGTTCCATTTGGGATGCTGCCATGACATAATGTCTATAAAAAAAATCACAGACGAGAAGACACACTGGATGGATTGTCCATGGACACAATACTCCTACAGTGTGTGTGTGTGTGTGTGTGTGTGTGTGTGTGTGTGCGTTTTGTTTTTTATGAGTGCTTGCATGCATGTGTGTGATAACAATGAAGCTTTCTGAGCTGCCTAGGCCTATGCTCACATGTCTGGTTTCCTGTGTGAGGATAAAGCGTCTCTCTCTTTGTGTCAGAATGTTGACCTCTAAAAAGTTTAGTCGCGCTGCTCTTAGAAAATATATGGTGCAGTGAGGGGAAGTTCAGCTGGTATTTTGATGTTTCCGTCACAAAGGACTCTTTTTTTTTTTTTTTTTACAAACCTCAAACCTCAATGGTAACTCTAAGCACTGGCAGTAGTGTTATACTGTAGGTTCGAGGGTTTGTTAGGAATATTTTTTGCTATTTTCACAACTGGAATTGTGGGCGCAGTAGCTGGCGGTCGGTGGCGTGAAAGGGGCGGGTTTAAGTGAATAAACAAGTTGTGGGTGTGTCGAGGTTTGGCCCCTCAATAGCCGATCAGAATGTGCTCTGTGGCTAAATATGTGTTTGCTTCAAGTTGTATATTCACATTTTTTTTTTTTATGTATTGCGTTGTCATCAACTCCAATTCGAAATTTTCCACCTTGACCAATCCAGCCTCGCGAGTGCGTCATCGTGCTCATGTTGATTTTTGTCCCAACCAGACGCGTTCATGACACGCAGGTTAAAATACCAAAAACAACTGTGAAGCAACTATATTAATTTGGGGACAGGTCGAAACACACATGAAATATTCATGGACATTTAGCTAGCTTGCTGTTGCTGGCTAATTTGTCCTGGGAGATAAACATTGGGTTGTTATTTTACCTGAAATGCACAAGGTCCTCTACTCTGACAATTAATCATATGGTCATGTTATTTTAACGGACAAAATGTTTTGCTTTTCTTTCAAAAACAAGGACATTTCTAACTGACCCCAAGATATGAAACGGTAGTGTATGTTGACTATGACGTTAGTTAATATGGTGTAGGTTGTTTGTAGCGGTTAGCAGTTATGCTACGAAGGTTTGGCTTGTAAAGTTTTTTTTTTCGCCTGGTCACAGAATAGTGCGTAGATGCGAGAAGGAATTGTACAACAAGCAAAGAGATTATGCTGTTCGTATGTGACTGTTAAGAACGTAAACAGTGTTTGGGGGTGATAAGGGGTGTATTCATTCCGGCGATTCTTTTTAAATGTTTCTTAAACGGAAGCAAACGGAACGAAATGGGGATAAACATACCTGAATTTGTCCAATAGAAACTCTCGTTTGCAACTGTTTGACTAATGATTACACCCTAGATCAGCTAGATGCAGGCAAGAGTGTGTAAGGTGGTATTGAATGTGTCACTGTCTGTCAACTTGATTACTAAAATGTATCTCGACCTGTGTGCACCTACGTTGTAGACTTTCATTCATAGGCTAGGTTGTAGCAAACTCATGATGGGTACAGGGGAACATTCTAGTATCATGTAGTAGCCTTAACCTATCAATGTTAACATTGAACTGGGTGAATGGAATATGAGTCAATGCTCATAAATGAAATGGTCCTCCCTCATCTTAAACGGCATCTACCACCACTGGTATACAATACTGGAATATGTTCCGGGATTCCTCCGAATTCCTCCGATGGCATTGAGGAGTGCACAACATCAGTCGCAGACTTCATCAATAAGTGCATCGATGACGTAGTCCACACAGTGACCGTACGGACATACCCCAACCAGAAGCCATGGATTACAGGCAACATCCGCACTAAGTTAAAGGCTAGAGCTGCCACTTTCAAGGAGCGGGACTCTAACCCGGAAGCTTATAAGAAATCCCGCTATGCCCTCCGACAAACCATCAAACAGGCAAAGCATCAATACAGGACTAAGATCGAATCGTACTACACCGACTCTGACGCTCGTCTGATGTGGCAGAGCTTGCAAAACATTACAGACTACAAAGGGAAGCACAGCCGCGAGCTGCCCAGTGACACGAGCCTACCAGACGAGCTAAACTACTTCTATGCTCGCTTTGAAGCAAATAACACTGAAACATGCATGAGAGCACCAGCTGTTCCGGACGACTGTGTGATCACGCTCTCCACAGCCGATGTGAGTAAGACCTTAAACAGGTCAACATTCATAAGGCCGCAGGGCCAGATGGATTACCAGGACGTGTACTGCAAGCATGCGCTGACCAACTGGAATGTGTCTTCACTGACATTTTCAACCTCTCCCTGTCCGAGTCTGTAATATCAACATGTTTCAAACAGACCACCATAGTCCCTTTGCCCAAGAACACCAAGGTAACCTGCATGAATGACTACCGACCCGTAGCACTCACGTCTGTAGCCATGGAGTGCTTTGAAAGGCTAGTGGCTCACATCAACACCATTATCCCAGAAACCCTGGACCCACTGCAATTCGCACACCGCCCCAACAGATCCACAGATGATGCAATCTCTATTGCGCTCCACACTGCCCTTTCCCACCTGGACAAAAGGAACACCTATGTGAGAATGCTATTCATTGACTACAGCTCAGCGTTCAACACCATAGTGCCCTCAAAGCTCATCGCTAAGCTAAGGACCCTGGGACTAAACACCTCCCTCTGTAACTGGATCCTGGACTTCCTGACGGGCCGCCCCCAGGTGGTGAGGGTAGGTAACAACACATCCACCTCGCTGATCCGCAACACTAGAGCTCCCCAGGGGTGCGTGCTCAGTCCCCTCCTGTACTCCCTGTTCACTCATGACTGCACAGCCAGGCACGACTCCAACACCATCATTAAGTTTGCCAATGACACAACAGTGGTAGGCCTGATCAACGACGAGACAGCCTATAGGGAGGAGGTCAGAGACCTGGCCGTGTGGTGCCAGGACAACAACCTCTCCCTCAACGTGATCAAGACTAAGGAGATGATTGTGGACTACATGAAAAGGAAGACCGAGCACGCCCCCATTCTCATCGACGGGGCTGTAGTGGAGCAGGTTGAGAGCTTCAAGTTCCTTGGTGTACCGCACGGCAAGCGGTACCGGAGCGCCAAGTCTAGGTCCAAGAGCCATCTAAACAGCTTCTACCCTCAAGCCGTAAGACTCCTGAACACCTAATCAAATGGCTACACAGTCTATTTGCAGTGCCCTTCCTCTTTTACACCGCTGCTACTCTGTTGTTGTCATCTATGCATAGTCACTTTAATAACTCTAACTACATGTACATATTACTACCTCAACGTGCGGGGGCACCGGTTAGTTGACTCTGTACCGGTACCCCTTGTATATAGTCTCGCTATTGTTATTTTACTGCTGCTCTTTAATTACTTGTTACTTTTATTTCTTATTCTTATCTGTATTTTTTAAAACTGCATTGTTGGTTAGGGGCTCGTAAGTAAGCATTTCACTGTAAGGTCTACTACACCTGTTGTATTCGGCGCATGTGACTAATAAAGTTTGATTTGATACCCAATAATCCTCCAATAGGCCAAGTTAAAACACACATGCAGCCAATCTAGTTGTTTTTATTGAACATGTTCTTCTACACACATTTCCTGTTTTACACTCCCTGTGACCAATCAGAATCCTGTTTCACACTCCCCGTGACCAATCAGAATCCTGTTTCACACTCCCCGTGACCAATCAGAATCCTGTTTTACACTCCCCGTGACCAATCAGAATCCCGTTTTACATTCCCCGTAACCAAACAGAATCCCGTTTTACATTCCCCGTGACCAACCAGAATCCCGTTTTACATTCCCTGTGACCAACCAGAATCCCGTTTTACACTCCCTGTGACCAACCAGAATCCCGTTTTACATTCCCCGTGACCAACCAGAATCCCGTTTTACAGTCCCATGTGACCAACCACAATCCCGTTTTACATTCCCCGTGAACAACCAGAATCCCGTTTTACATTCCCTGTGACCAACCAGAATCCCGTTTTACACTCCCTGTGACCAACCAGAATCCCGTTTTACATTCCCCGTGACCAACCAGAATCCCGTTTTACAGTCCCATGTGACCAACCACAATCCCGTTTTACATTCCCCGTAACCAAACAGAATCCCGTTTTACATTCCCCGTGACCAACCAGAATCCCGTTTTACATTCCCTGTGACCAACCAGAATCCCGTTTTACACTCCCTGTGACCAACCAGAATCCCGTTTTACATTCCATGTGACCAACCACAATCCCGTTTTACATTCCCCGTGACCAACCAGAATCCCGTTTTACATTCCCTGTGACCAACCAGAATCCCGTTTTACACTCCCTGTGACCAACCAGAATCCCGTTTTACATTCCCCGTGACCAACCAGAATACTGTTTTACATTCCCCGTAACCAACCACAATCCCGTTTTACATTCCCCGTGACCAACCACAATCCCGTTTTACATTCCCCGTAACCAACCACAATCCCGTTTTACATTCCCCGTGACCAACCTTAATCCCGTTTTACATTCCCCGTGACCAACCACAATCCCGTTTTACATTCCCTGGGAAACCATGTGTTTGATGTATTTCATACCGTTCCAATAATTCCGCTTCAACCATCACCACGAGCCTCGTCCTCCCCAATTAAGGTGCCACCAGCCTCCAGTGTGTGCTTCAATAAGCAGCTGGAGCGTTGCTGCACCACTTGTTTTTCACCATGGTAGCCATTCAGTAAGATCAAAGTTGAAAACAATGTCTTAAAATGATTCATTCACAACCAAAATATAACAGCGATAGTATAACGTTAGTGTCACACAGCAACAAAAAAACACCACCTAATATCTTAGGGCATTTTTAGGATAATAATTTAATATTAATATGGTACCTCGTAAATAACTCGCCGCTGGGCAAAGAATGTGCTTTGATTGACACAAAATACATGAAAGTCTATTTAGTTTTGTTAACACCATCTGTTCACAAAACAGTCAATTCAAGAAGGTTTAAATTCCCTTGAAACTGATTGAGATGTATTGGCATTGGAGACGTAGTTTGGACATTTTCAAAGAAGAAGAATTGAATTACCACCCACGATTGACAGTGACGTTGGCCTATTTTGAAAATGAAAATGCCTAACTTTGGTGTTTTGAGGGTATTAAAAATAGAAAATGTTATTGAGAGACTATGTGTGTGGGGCGTATAGGCAGACGTCGCAATGTTATTCAATGTTATTCAGTTGGCTACATCTGTAGGTACCGAGGGGAGGTGGAGGTGTGAACACGAGAACAAGTATCTGAAGTTCAGGGCTATGTGTCTCAGAGGTGTGAAAGTTCTATATTTCGAACTTTTAACTTTTGTATTTGAAGGTGTGAATATCACCTTCAAATACAAAACAACAACCGTCAGCGACGTGAAAGCGTACATGTGGCTGTTATTTGTATTTTATTTTTTTCTTGCATGTGATCTGAGTCTTTCAGAACAGGAACTATGGATGTTAGTTGTTGCAGACAGACTGTTCACTTACACAGGATTTCCTCTTCATCTCTCTCTCTCTCTCTGTCTGTCTGTCTGTCTGTCTGTCTGTCTGTCTGTCTGTCTGTCTGTCTGTCTGTCTGTCTGTCTGTCTGTCTGTCTGTCTGTCTGTCTGTCTGTCTGTCTCTGTCTCTGTCTCTGTCTCTGTCTCTGTCTCTGTCTCTGTCTCTGTCTCTATTTCTCTCTCTTTCTCAATTCAATTCAATTCGCTTTATTGGCATGACGTAACAATGTACATATTGCCAAAGCTTATTTTAGATATTTACAATATAAAAAACAAATCGAAAAATAAAAATGAGAATCAAAATTGTCAACGGGACAACAGTAACAACAATAACCAAGGGTCAAAATAACCTTACATTCAACAGTAACAATAAGCATACAGTAGAGGACATGTGCAGGTTGATTGGTCTGTCAGACACTGTCCCTCAACTTATGGCAGGCAGCAATGTAGTGCGCTGCCAACCCACAGCTCTCTGCGTCCTCCCCCAACAGGATGGGTAGCCTACTCTCATCAGAGAGGTCTTTGAAACCTTGAATAAGGGTTTCAAATTTGGGGAAATTACACTCTCTAATTGTTATATGTTTTTGACATGTCGTCAGGAAATGCAGCTCCGTCTCAGGTTCTGCTATTGTGCAGTGGTTGCACAGCCTTTCCTCTACAGGGAGCCAGGTTTTCCTGTTTCTACCCTTCTCAATGGCAAGGCTGTGCTCACTGAGCCTGTACTTTGTCAAGGTTTTTCTAAGGTTTTGATCAGTAACCATGGTCAAATATTTAGCCACGGTGTACTGTCGATTTAGGGCCAGATAGCACTGCATTTTGTTTTGACTGTGTTGTAATTTGTTTTATTCTGATTGATTGGATGTTCTGGTCCTGAGGCTTCAGTGTGTTAGTAGAACAGGTCAGTGAACTCAGCCCCAGGACCAGCTGGATGAGGGGACTGAGGCTTCAGTGTGTCAGTAGAACAGGTTAGTGAACTCAGCCCCAGGACCAGCTGGATGAGGGGACTGAGGCTTCAGTGTGTTAGTAGAACAGGTTAGTGAACTCAGCCCCAGGACCAGCTGGATGAGGGGACTGAGGTTTCAGTGTGTTAGTAGAACAGGTTAGTGAACTCAGCCCCAGGACCAGCTGGATGAGGGGACTGAGGCTCCAGTGTGTTAGTAGAACAGGTTTGTGAACTCAGCCCCAGGACCAGCTGGATGAGGGGACTCTTTTCTTTGCACAGCTCTTGGCATTGCAGGGCTTGGTAATGATATGAGAGGGGGTCACTGTATTTTAGATGTTTCCAAAACTGAATTGCTCTTTTTTGAGTTTTCATTATTAGTGGATATTAGCCTAATTCTGCCCTGCATGCGTTGTTTGTAGTTTTCCTCTGGACATGTAGGAGAATCTTATAGAACTCTGCATTCAGCGTTTCAATGGGGTGTTTGTCCCATTTTATGAAATCTTGTTTTGCAAGTGGACCCCACACCTCGCTGCCATAAAGTGCAATTGGTTCAATGACATATTCAATTAGTTTTAGCCAAATTTTAATAGGTATTTCAATTTGAATTTGCTTTTTAATGGCGTAGAATGCCCTGCGTGCTTTCTCTCTCAGTTCATTCACTGCCTCATTAAGGTGTCCAGTTGAGCTTATTTTTAAACCTAAGTAATTGTAGTGTGTGCAGTACTCTATATATTTTGTACCAATTGAGAACTTTGGTCTAATTCCCTGAGATCTGGATCTTCTCTGGAAAATCATTATTTTAGTATTTTTGGGGTTTACTGCCAGGGCCCAGGTCTGGCAGTACTGCTCTAGCAGGTCCAGGCTCTGCTGTAGGCCATGTGCTGTGGGTGACAGCAGGCATAGGTCATCTGCGAAGAGTAGGCATTTAACTTCTGAATTGTGGAGACTAACACCAGGGGCTGAGGATTTTTCTAGAATAGTGGCCAATTCGTTAATGTAAATATTGAAGAGTGCAGGGCTCAGATTACAACCCTGGCGAAGACCCCGCCCCTGGTTAAAGAATTCTGTTATTTTCTTACCAATTTTAATGCTGCACGTATTGCCAGTATACATTGATTTAATTATGTCATATGTTTTACCCCCTACACCACTTTCAATAACTTTGTAGAACAGTCCTGTATGCCAAATAGAATCAAATGCTTTTTGGAAGTCGATAAAGCAAGCGTATATTTTGTATTATTTTGGTTGACATGTTTATCTATCAGGGTGTGTAGGGTGTAAATATGATCAGTTGTGCGATGTTCTGGTATAAATCCAATGTGGCTTTTACTCAAGACATTGTGCTTATTAAGGAAGTTTAGAACTCTTACATTTATAATACTGCAGAAAACCTTCCCCAGGTTACTGTTCACACAAATGCCTCTGTAATTGTTAGGCTCAAATTTGTCTCCGTTCTTAAAGATTGGAGTTATGAGTCCTTGATTCCAGATGTCAGGGAAATAACCTACACTCAGGATCAAATTAAACCGTTTTAATATAGCCATTTGAAATGTTGCACTAGTGAGTTTGAGCATCTCATTTAGGATGCAGGTCCGCATGCCTTTTTAAATTTGAGAGCCTGAAGTTTCTTATAGAGCTCCTGGTCAGTAATTGGGGAGTCCAGTGGATTTTGATTGTCCTTTATAGCTTTTTCTAATCCATTCAACTTCTCATGAATTTGGCGTTGTTCTGCGTTTGTGTCAATTTTAACGGTGTTGTAGAGTGTTTTAAAATGGCTTGTCCATATTGTCACCATTTTGTATCGCCAATTTTCTCTTGTTTAGATTTTTTTTGTTTTTTCAAATTTTGCCAGAAGTTGTTTGTGTTTATGGACTCCTCAATTAGTGTCAGCTGCTTGCTGTTGTACTGTGCTTTTTTGGTTCTGAGTGTACGTGTCTAGAGTTTTAAAGTCTCACAGTAATGAAGGTGTAATTCACCATTATTTGGGTCTCTGTGCTTTTGGTTGGATACTGTTCTAAGTACGTTTTTTCCTTATAATTTTACAATCTGCATCAAACCAGTTGTCATCTGTGATCTTTTTTGTTTTGTTTTTTATAAATTTCAATTGTGCTTCTTTTGCCGTTTGCCTGAATATATAGTTGGTGTTTTGTACTGCTAGATTGATGCCTTCTTTACTGTGAGTGAATGTGGTTTCCAGAAAGTTATTCTGAGGGGGGGATATACTGTCTATTGTGCAAAGGAACACATATTTTTCTGTCAGTACAAGTTATTTTTTCCGTTTTAACCAAATGTGATATTTGCCAATTTTGAGGGGATCAATTAGATGTTGTAGTTCGGATTTGTACCAAATGATCAATCCTCCAGAGTCTCTGCCTCTATTGACAGGGCTGTGTTTTTGTGATGGCACAATATCCTCTCTGTAGCCTGTGGGACAGTGAGTGACAATGTCAGCCTTACACCATGACTCCTGCAGAATGATGACGTCAACATCTTTAAGATTTTTGTTGAACTCTTCAGTCCAAAGGTTTCTCTCTCTCTCTCTCTCTCTTTCTCTCTCGCATGCTCTATCTCTCTCTCTCTCTGTCTCTCTCTCTCTCTATCTCTCTATCTCTCTTTCTCTCTCTGTCTCTCTCTCTCTCTATCTCTCTTTCTCTCTCTCTCTCTCTCTCTCTCTCTCTCTCTCTCTCTCTCTCTCTCTCTCTCTCTCTCTCTCTCTCTCTCTCTGTGTCTCTCTCTCTCTCTCTGTGTCTCTCTCTCTCTCTCTGTGTCTCTCTCTATCTCTCTGTGTGTCTCTCTCTCTCTCTCTCTCTCTCTCTCTCTCTCTCTCTCTCTCTCTCTCTCTCTCTCTCTCTCTCTCTCTTTCTCTCTCTCACTCTCGCTCTATCTCTCTGCTGTTCTCCATCCTTCCCTGGGGGGTTGGATCAGAACCTTACACCAGCCTCTCCCATTCTTATCAAACCCTTTACAGGAAGTCCTTATATCACGCTCGTTTTTCGGGGATTCTACAAGGCACCCAGCCACAGGTTCCCACCCTCCATTTCCCTCACTTCCCCATGTTGAAATATAGCCCTACACTATCTCTGCTGACCATTTTTGTCTGTCTGTTTGTCTGTTCCAGGCCTCTATCTCGACCTGTTATTGTGTGTTCCTGGTCATCCCTGTCTGTCTGACTGTCTGTCCAAGTGTGCTCTCTCTCTCTCTCTCTCTCTCTCTCGCTCTCTCTCTCTCTCTTTTGCTTCTATCTTTCTCTCTCTCTCAATTAAACTCAATTCAATTCAAGGGGCTTTATTGGCATGGGAAACATCTGTTTACATTGCCAAAGCAAGTGAAATAGATAAACAAAAGTGAAAAACTCTCTGTCATTGTGTGTCTGTCTGTCCTTCCCTCTGTCTGACCAGCTGTCCCAGCCAGGGCTCTCTCTCTCTCTCAATGTTAACATTGCCAAAGCAAGTGAAGTAGATAATAAAACAAAAGTGAAATAAACAATAAAAATGTACTGCAAACATTACACTCACAGAAGTTACAAAGAATAAAGACATTTCAAATGTCATATTATGTCTATATACAGTGTTGTAACGATGTGCAAATAGTCTCTATCTCTCCTGTCATTGTGTGTCTGTCTGTCCTTCCTTCTGTCTGACTAGCTGTCCCAGCCAGGGCTCTCTCTCTCTTTTATGGTGTGATCCTGGTTGTCTCTGTCGCTGGTCAGGAAGAGCTCTGCAGATGGAGGATGACCCAGTGGACCTGCTACTGATGCTTAGGAAGGAGATTTATACCCCAACCACAACCCTCTCTGTCTCTCTCTGTGCCTCCCACTCTGTCTCTGCCTTTGTCTGTCTGTCTGTCTGTCTGTCTGTCTGTCTGTCTGTCTGTCTGTCGCTCTCTTTCTTTCTCTCTTTCTCTCTGTGCCTCCCACTCTGTCTCTGCCTTTGTCTGTCTGTCTGTCTGTCTGTCTGTCTCTCGCTCTCTCTCTGCCCCCCACTTTCAGTTCTCAGATTTTCAGACAGTGAAGAGACATCAGAATGACTTCATGTCTGTGTCCTGTTTTATTTCACACCAAATGAATTCTTATTAATCTATCAAATCAAACCAAGCTTTATTTATACAGCCTATTTCAGACATGAAATGTAACACAGTGTTCTTCACAGGGGAAAAAAACGAATAAACAATGACAATAAAAGCTGAAAAATTTACTACACAACAAACTTTTAAAAAAATCTAAAGAATAACAATAAAACTGAACAACTAAAAAGCCCCCCAAGGAAAAGAGAAGTTAAAAAGGTGTATTTTAAGATCTCTTTTAACAAGGATCGGACTCTTTTTTCCAATTTTCGCCTAAAATGACATATTTAAATCTAACTGCCTGCTCAGGACCTGAAGCAAGAATATGACAAATTCTTGATACCATTTAAAAGGAAACACTTTGAAGTTTGTGGAAATGTGAAATTAATGTTGGAGAATATAACACATTAGATCTGGTAAAAGATACACATTTATTTTTTCTTCATAATCTTTGAAATGCAAGAGAAAGGCCGTAATGTATTATTCCAGCCCAGGTGCAATTTAGATTCTAGCCACTAGATGGCAGCAGTGTATGTGCAACGTTTTAGACTGATTCAATGAACCATTGCATTTCTGTTCAAATGTTGTATCAAGACTGCCTAAATATGCCTAATTGGTTTATTAATACATTTTTAAGTTCATAACTGTGCACTCTCCTCAAACAATAACATGGTATTCTTTCACTGTAATAGATACTGCAAATTGGACAGTGCAGTTAGATTAACAAGAATTTAAGATTTCTGCCAATATCAGATATGTCTATGTCCTGGGAAATGTTCTTGTTACTTACAACCTCATGCTAATCACTTTAGCCTACGTTAGCTCAACCGTCCCAAGGGGGAGGACACCGATCCCGAAGAGGTTTTAAATATGTCCATAGTTTCAGCCCCCCTCAGGTTCTCTGGCAGGCTATTCCAGAGGCTGGGGGCATAGTAACTAAAGGCTGCCTCTCCATGCCTCTTGGTCCTAGGCTTTGGGATAGTTAAAAGGCTGTCTCTCCATGCCTCCTGGTTCTAGGCTTTGGTATAGTTAAAAGGCTGTCTCTCCATGCCTCTTGATCCTAGGCTTTGGGATAGTTAAAAGGCTGTCTCTCCATGCCTCTTGTTCCTAGGCTTTGGGATAGTTAAAAGGCTGTCTCTCCATGCCTCTTGTTCCTAGGCTTTGGGATAGTTAAAAGGCTGTCTCTCCATGCCTCTTGTTCCTAGGCTTTGGGATAGTTAAAAGGCTGTCTCTCCATGCCTCTTGGTCCTAGGCTTTGGGATAGTTAAAAGGCTGTCTCTCCATGCCTCTTGGTCCTAGGCTTTGGGATAGTTAAAAGGCTGTCTCTCCATGCCTCTTGGTCCTAGGCTTTGGGATAGTTAAAAGGCTGTCTCTCCATGCCTCTTGGTCCTAGGCTTTGGGATAGTTAAAAGGCTGTCTCTCCATGCCTCTTGGTCCTAGGCTTTGGGATAGTTAAAAGGCTGTCTCTCCATGCCTCTTGGTCCTAGGCTTTTGGATAGTTAAAAGGCCAGAGGACCTGAGGGACCTACTGGGTACATAACTTAAAGCACGTCTGACATGTATCAAATCAAGTCAAGTGTATTTATATAGCCCTTCTTACATCAGCTGATATCTCAAAGTGCTGTACAGAAACCCAGCCTAAAACCCCAAACAGCAAGCAATGCAGGTGTAGAAGCACAGTGGCTAGGAAAACCTCCCTAGAAAGGCCAAAACCTAGGAAGAAACCTAGAGAGGAACCAGGCTATGAGGGGTGGCCAGTCCTCTTCTGGCTGTGCCGGGTGGAGATTATAACAGAACATGGCCAAGATGTTCAAATGTTCATAAATGACCAGCATGGTCAAATAATAATAATCACAGCAGTTGTCGAGGGTGCAACAAGTCAGCACCTCAAGAGTAAATGTCAGTTGGCTTTTCATAGCTGATCATTGAGAGTATCTCTACCGCTCCTGCTGTCTCTAGAGAGTTGAAAACAGCAGGTCTGGGACAGGTAGCACGTCCGGTGAACAGGTCAGGGTTCCAGCAGCACAGCCAGGTGGACTGGGGACAGCAAGGAGTTTTAATGCCAGGTAGTCCTGAGGCATGGTCCTAGGGCTCAGGTTCTCCGAGAGAGAGAAAGAAAGAAAGAGAGAATTAGAGAGAGCATACTTAAATTCACACAGGACACCGGATAAGACAGGAGAAATACTCCAGATATAACAGACTGACCCTAGCCCTCCGACACATAAACTACTGCAGCATAAATACTGGAGGCTGAGACAGGAGGGGTCGGGAGACGCTGTGGTGGTGGCTGAAGATATCCCTCTAGTGGTGTGGGGGCTGTGCTTTGGCAAAGTGGGTGGGGTTATATCCTGCCTGTTTGGCCCCGTCCAATGATACCCCCGGACAGGGCCAAACAGGCAGGATATAACGCCACCCACTTTGCCAAAGCACAGCCCCCACACCACTAGAGGGATATCTTCAACCACCAACTTACCATCCTGAGACAAGGCCGAGGATAGCCCACAAAGGTCTTCGCCACGGCACAACCCAAGGGGGGGGCGCCAACCCAGACAGGAAGACCACATCAGTGACTCAACCCACTCAAGTGACGCACCCCTCCTAGGGACGGCATGGAAGTGCACCAGTAAGCCAGTGACTCAGCCCCTGTAATAGGGTTAGCGGCAGAGAATCCCAGTGGAGAGAGGGGAACCGGCCAGGCAGAGACAGCAAGGGCGGTTTGTTGCTCCAGAGCCTTTCCGTTCACCTTCACACTCCTGGGCCAGACTACACTCAATCATATGACCTACTGAAGAAATGAGTCTTCAGTAAAGACTTAAAGGTTGAGACCGAGTCTGCGTCTCTCACATGGGTAGTCAGACCATTCCATAAAAATGGAGCTCTATAGGAGAAAGCCCTGCCTCCAGCTGTATGCTTAGAAATTCTAGGGACAATTAGGAGGCCTGCGTCTTGTGACCGTAGCGTACGTGTAGGTATGTACGGCAGGACCAAATTGAAAAGATAGGTAGGAGCAAGCCCATGTAATGCTTTGTAGGTTAGCAGTAAAACCTTGAAATCAGCCCTTACCTTAACATGAAGCCAGTGTAGGGAGGCTAGCACTGGAGTAATATGATCACATGTTTTGGTTCTAGTCAAGATTCTAGCAGCCGTGTTTAGCACTAACTTAAGTTTATTTAGTGCTTTATCCGGGTAGCCGGAAAGTAGAGCACTGCAGTAGTCTAACCTAGAAGTAACAAAAGCATGGATTAATTTTTCTGCATAATTTTTGGACAGAAAGTTTCAGATTTTTTCAATGTTACGTAGATGGAAAAAAGCTGTCCTTGAAACAGTCTTGACATGTTCGTCAAAAGCGAGATCAGGGTCCAGAGTAACGCCGAGGTCCTTCACAGTTTTATTTGAGACGACTGTACAACCATCAAGATTAATTGTCAGATTCAACAGAAGATCTCTTTGTTTCTTGGGACCTAGAACAAGCATCTCTGTTTTGTCTGAGTTTAAAAGTAGAAAGTTTTCAGCCATCCACTTCCTTATGTCTGAAACACAGGCTTCTAGCGAGGGCAATTTTGGGGCTTCACCATGTTTCATTGAAATGTACAGCTGTGTGTCATCCGCATAGCAGTGAAAGTTAACATTATGTTTTCGAATGACATCCCCAAGAGGTAAAATATATAGTGAAAACATTAGTGGTCCTTAAACGGAACCTTGAGGAACACCGACATTTACAGTTGATTTGTATTGGGGTGAACAATCATGGATTGATTTAAAAATGTACAGTGGGGAGAAGAAGTATTTGATACACTGCCGATTTTGCAGGTTTTCCTACTTACAAAGCATGTAGAGGTCTGTAATTTTTATCATAGGTACACTTCAACTAAAACAAAAATCCAGAAAATCACATTGTATGATTTGTATTGATTCCGTCTCTCATAGTTGAAGTGTATCTATGATAAAAATTACAGACCTCTACATGCTTTGTAAGTAGAAAACCTGCAAAATCGGCAGTGTATCAAATACTTGTTCTCCCCACTGTATTTAAAAAGAAATAGAAGAATCTTCAAATATATTCTAAAACTGACAGCCAGTGCAGAGACCTTAAAACCAGTGTAATGTGTGCTTCCCATCTGGTCTTGGTCTGTCCTCATATGAGTCCCTGTGGGTTGAGGACTACGTACTTTCTGTGTGTGTGGTTGTAGAGCCGTTAACCCAACTTCCTTCGTAGCTATAAATATAATGAATAACTGTCACTGTGTTTATTATTTGTGACCCTCTAGAGGCTAACCCCTCCTGCCTCCTATTGTCTTTTGCCAGTGTGTAGTTTCAGCCTAGCCGGGACAATAGAGGGTGTGTCCTGAATGGCACCTCTATTCCCTATTTAGTGCACTACTTCGCCCTATGGGCCCTGATCAAAAGTAATGCATTATATAGGGAATAGAATAGGGTTCTATTTGGTACAGGATTTATCCTCCTCTCCTTTCCTCTCCTTTCCTCTCCCCTTCTCTCCTTTCCTCTCCCCTTTTCTCCTTTCCTCCTCTCCTCTCCTTTCCTTTCTCCTTTCCTCTCCCCTTTCCTCCTCTCCTTTCCCCTCTCCTCTCCTCCTCCCCTATCCTCCTCTCCCTCCTCCTCCCCTCTACTCCCCTATCCTTCTCCCCTCTACTCCTCCCCTATCCTTCTCCCCTCTACTCCTCTCCTTTCCTCCCCTCCCCTCTCCTCCTCCCCTTTCCTCCCCTCCTCTCCTATTCTCTACTCTCCTTTCCTCTCCCCTTTCCTCCTTTCCTTTCCTTTCCTCTCCTCCCCTCTCCTCCTCCCCTCCCCTCCCCTCTCCTCTCCTCTCCCCTCTCCTCCCCTCTCCCCTCCCCTCCCCTCCCCTCTCCTCTCCTCTCCTCTCCTCTCCCCTGGTTGTCTTAGCTACATTAGTTAGTGCTCTGGATGTGAGGTGTTCTGCCCTCCAGGACACCTACACCACCCCATGTCACAGGAAGGCCAAAAAAATCATCAAGGACAACAACCACCCGAGCCACTGCCTGTTCACCCTGCTATCATCCAGAAGGCGAGGTCAGTACAGGTGCATCAAAGCTGGGACCGAGAGACTGAAAAACAGCTTCTATCTTAAGGCCATCAGACTGTTAAATAGCCATCACTAGCACATTAGAGGCTGCTGCCCTATATACATAGACTTGAAATCCCTGGCCACTTTAATAAATGGAACACCAGTCACTTTAATAATGTTTACATATCTTGCATTACTCATCTCATATGTATATACAGTATTCTATCCTATTCTACTGTATCTTAGTCAATGCCACTCTGACATTGCTCGTCCAAATATTTATATATTCTTAATTCCATTCCTTTACTTTGGATTTGTGTGTATTGTTATGAAATTGTTAGATATTACTGCACTGTTGGAGCTAGAAACACAATCATTATATATTACTGTACTGTTCGAGCTAGAAACACAAGCATTTCGCTACACCCGCAATAACATCTGCTAAACACGTGTATGTGACCAATACAATTTGATGCGATTTGATTTTGAGTGTCTGTTAAATATAAAACATAAATGTCTTCAAGTCTCCCACCACAGCTTCCAACTGTAGCACTTACTGTAAAACCTCTCTTCTCAGATCTAGTCACATCTGGCCTCACCTTGTCTCGTCTCAGTTAGCCCCGTCTTACTGTAAAACCTCTCTTCTCAGATCTAGTCACATCTGGCCTCACCTCGTCTCAGTTAGCCCTGTCTTACTGTAAAACCTCTCTTCTCAGATCTAGTCACATCTGGCCTCACCTTGTCTCGTCTCAGTTAGCCCTGTCTTACTGTAAAACCTCTCTTCTCAGATCTAGTCACATCTGGCCCCACCTTGTCTCGTCTCAGTTAGCCCCGTCTTACTGTAAAACCTCTCTTCTCAGATCTAGTCACATCTGGCCTCACCTTGTCTCGTCTCAGTTAGCCCCGTCTTACTGTAAAACCTCTCTTCTCAGATCTAGTCACATCTGGCCTCACCTCGTCTCAGTTAGCCCTGTCTTACTGTAAAACCTCTCTTCTCAGATCTAGTCACATCTGGCCTCACCTTGTCTCGTCTCAGTTAGCCCTGTCTTACTGTAAAACCTCTCTTCTCAGATCTAGTCACATCTGGCCCCACCTTGTCTCGTCTCAGTTAGCCCCGTCTTACTGTAAAACATCTCTTCTCAGATCTAGTCACATCTGGCCTCACCTTGTCTCGTCTCAGTTAGCCCCGTCTTACTGTAAAACCTCTCTTCTCAGATCTAGTCACATCTGGCCCCACCTTGTCTCGTCTCAGTTAGCCCCGTCTTACTGTAAAACCTCTCTTCTCAGATCTAGTCACATCTGGCCCCACCTCGTCTCAGTTAGCCCTGTCTTAGTGTAAAATCTCTCTTCTCAGATCTAGTCACATCTGGCCTCACCTTGTCTCGTCTCAGTTAGCCCTGTCTTAGTGTAAAACCTAATTTCTCAGATCTGGTCACACCTCGTCTTGTCTCGTCTCAATTGGCCCCGTCTCTCTTTCCTGGAAACCTATCGTACACATAGTAGCTGGCTGACAACACAACATTCCTGTGGTTTTTGGATTGAGTGGGATTTATAGTAGTGTGTGTGTGTGTGTGTGTGTGTGTGTGTGTGTGTGTGTGTGTGTGTGTGTGTGTGTGTGTGTGTGTGTGTGTGTGTGTGTGTGTGTGTGTGTGTGTGTGTGTGTGTGTGTGTGTGTGTGTGTGTGTGTGTATTTAGCCACTCTTCACAGTGGCTAAATAAGGTATGCATGGAGGATTAAAGATTAACTCTGAGGATTAAAGATTAACTCTGTCATTTCATCTTTTATTTATTTTTTCCCGGGGTGTATGGGATTATTATTATTATTATTGTTGGCGGTTGAGACAGTAAATCATATTTGTTCATATCCTGCTGTCACAATACTGGAGACTCCAGGGCCCAGTAGGAGTCTCAGAGTAGGAGTGCTATTCTTTCAGATCCTTATGATTAAGGGGATCTGATCCTAGATCAGCCCCCCTACTCTGAATTACAGGCCTGGTCCAGGCATGGTGAAAGGTCCTTTAAGCTGAATCTGAATGTGTATCTGAGTGGAAGTAAAGTTCAGAATAAATAGTTAACTAACTTGACTTGACAACCTTTGCAGTGGCTCTACTCAGACCTTGACATATTTAAAAATTTGAAAAAAATCTGGACTATGTGCGTATTGTTATATTGTATTGCTAGGTATTACTGTACTGTTGGAGCTAGAAACACAAGCATTATGTATTACTGTACTGTTGGAGCTAGAAACACAAGCATTATGTATTACTGTACTGTTGGAGCTAGAAACACAAGCATTATATATTACTGTACTGTTGGAGCTAGAAACACAATCATTATGTATTACTGTACTGTTGGAGCTAGAAACACAAGCATTATATATTACTGTACTGTTGGAGCTAGAAACACAAGCATTATGTATTACTGTACTGTTGGAGCTAGAAACACAAGCATTATATATTACTGTACTGTTGGAGCTAGAAACACAATCATTATGTATTACTGTACTGTTGGAGCTAGAAACACAAGCATTATATATTACTGTACTGTTGGAGCTAGAAACACAATCATTATGTATTACTGTACTGTTGGAGCTAGAAACACAAGCATTATATATTACTGTACTGTTGGAGCTAGAAACACAAGCGTTAGATATTACTGTACTGTTGGAGCTAGAAACACAAGCATTATATATTACTGTACTGTTGGAGCTAGAAACACAAGCATTATATATTACTGTACTGTTGGAGCTAGAAACACAAGCATTATGTATTACTGTACTGTTGGAGCTAGAAACACAAGTATTATATATTACTGCACTGTTGGAGCTAGAAACACAATCATTATGTATTACTGTACTGTTGGAGCTAGAAACACAAGCATTATGTATTACTGTTGGAGCTAGGAACACAAGCATTATATATTACTGTACTGTTGGAGCTAGAAACACAAGCATTATGTATTACTGTACTGTTGGAGCTAGAAACACAAGCATTATATATTACTGTACTGTTGGAGCTAGAAACACAAGTATTATATATTACTGCACTGTTGGAGCTAGAAACACAATCATTATGTATTACTGTACTGTTGGAGCTAGAAACACAAGCATTATATATTACTGTACTGTTGGAGCTAGAAACACAAGCATTATGTATTACTGTTGGAGCTAGGAACACAAGCATTATATATTACTGTACTGTTGGAGCTAGAAACACAAGCATTATGTATTACTGTACTGTTGGAGCTAGAAACACAAGCATTATATATTACTGTACTGTTGGAGCTAGAAACACAAGTATTATATATTACTGCACTGTTGGAGCTAGAAACACAAGCATTATGTATTACTGTACTGTTGGAGCTAGAAACACAAGCATTATATATTACTGTACTGTTGGAGCTAGAAACACAAGCATTATATATTACTGTACTGTTGGAGCTAGAAACACAAGCATTATATATTACTGCACTGTTGGAGCTAGAAACACAAGCATTATATATTACTGTACTGTTGGAGCTAGAAACACAAGCATTATATATTACTGTACTGTTGGAGCTAGAAACACAAGCATTATATATTACTGTACTGTTGGAGCTAGAAACACAAGCATTATATATTACTGTACTGTTGGAGCTAGAAACACAAGCATTATATATTACTGTACTGTTGGAGCTAGACACACAAGCATTATCTATTACTGTACTGTTGGAGCTAGAAACACAGGCATTATATATTACTGTACTGTTGGAGCTAGAAACACAAGCATTATATATTACTGTACTGTTGGAGCTAGAAACACAAGCATTATATATTACTGTTGGAGCTAGACACACAAGCATTATATATTACTGCACTGTTGAAGCTAGAAACACAAGCATTATATATTACTGTACTGTTGGAGCTAGAAACACAAGCATTATGTATTACTGTACTGTTGGAGCTAGAAACACAAGCATTATGTATTACTGTACTGTTGGAGCTAGACACACAAGCATTATATATTACTATACTGTTGGAGCTAGAAACACAAGCATTATGTATTACTGTACTGTTGGAGCTAGAAACACAAGCATTATGTATTACTGTACTGTTGGAGCTAGAAACACAAGCATTACTTATTACTGTACTGTTGGAGCTAGAAACACAAGCATTATATATTACTGTACTGTTGGAGCTAGAAACACAAGCATTATATATTACTGTACTGTTGGAGCTAGAAACACAAGCATTATGTATTACTGTACTGTTGGAGCTAGAAACACAAGCATTATATATTACTGTACTGTTGGAGCTAGAAACACAAGCATGATGTATTACTGTACTGTTGGAGCTAGAAACACAAGCATTATATATTACTGTACTGTTGGAGCTAGAAACACAAGCATTATGTATTACTGTACTGTTGGAGCTAGAAACACAAGCATTAGATATTACTGTACTGTTGGAGCTAGAAACACAAGCATTATGTATTACTGTACTGTTGGAGCTAGAAACACAAGCATTACATATTACTGTACTGTTGGAGCTAGAAACACAAGCATTATATATTACTGTACTGTTGGAGCTAGAAACACAAGCATTATATATTACTGTACTGTTGGAGCTAGAAACACAAGCATTATATATTACTGTACTGTTGGAGCTAGAAACACAAGCATTATGTATTACTGTACTGTTGGAGCTAGAAACACAAGCATTATATATTACTGTACTGTTGGAGCTAGAAACACAAGCGTTAGATATTACTGTACTGTTGGAGCTAGAAACACAAGCATTATATATTACTGTACTGTTGGAGCTAGAAACACAAGCATTATATATTACTGTACTGTTGGAGCTAGAAACACAAGCATTATATATTACTGTACTGTTGGAGCTAGAAACACAAGCATTATGTATTACTGTACTGTTGGAGCTAGAAACACAAGCATTATATATTACTGTACTGTTGGAGCTAGAAACACAAGCATTATGTATTACTGTACTGTTGGAGCTAGAAACACAAGCATTATATATTACTGTACTGTTGGAGCTAGAAACACAAGCATTATGTATTACTGTACTGTTGGAGCTAGAAACACAAGCATTATATATTACTGTACTGTTGGAGCTAGAAACACAAGCATTATATATTACTGTACTGTTGGAGCTAGAAACACAAGCATTATGTATTACTGTACTGTTGGAGCTAGAAACACAAGCATTATATATTACTGTACTGTTGGAGCTAGAAACACAAGCATTATATATTACTGTACTGTTGGAGCTAGAAACACAAGCATTATATATTACTGTACTGTTGGAGCTAGAAACACAAGCATTATATATTACTGTACTGTTGGAGCTAGAAACACAAGCATTATATATTACTGTACTGTTGGAGCTAGAAACACAAGCATTATATATTACTGTACTGTTGGAGCTAGACACACAAGCATTATATATTACTGTACTGTTGGAGCTAGAAACACAAGCATTATGTATTACTGTACTGTTGGAGCTAGAAACACAAGCGTTAGATATTACTGTACTGTTGGAGCTAGAAACACAAGCATTAGGTATTACTGTACTGTTGGAGCTAGAAACACAAGCATTATATATTACTGTACTGTTGGAGCTAGAAACACAAGCATTATGTATTACTGTACTGTTGGAGCTAGAAACACAAGCATTATATATTACTGTACTGTTGGAGCTAGAAACACAAGCATTATATATTACTGTACTGTTGGAGCTAGAAACACAAGCATTATATATTACTGTACTGTTGGAGCTAGAAACACAAGCATTATATATTACTGTTGGAGCTAGAAACACAAGCATTATGTATTACTGTACTGTTGGAGCTAGAAACACAAGCATTATGTATTACTGTACTGTTGGAGCTAGAAACACAAGCATTATATATTACTGTACTGTTGGAGCTAGAAACACAAGCATTAGGTATTACTGTACTGTTGGAGCTAGAAACACAAGCATGATATATTACTGTTGGAGCTAGAAACACAAGCATTATGTAATACTGTACTGTTGGAGCTAGAAATACAAGCATTATATATTACTGTACTGTTGGAGCTAGAAACACAAGCATTATATATTACTGTACTGTTGGAGCTAGAAACACAAGCATTATATATTACTGTACTGTTGGAGCTAGAAACACAAGCATTATGTATTACTGTACCGTTGGAGCTAGAAACACAAGCATTATATATTACTGTACTGTTGGAGCTAGAAACACAAGCATTATATATTACTGTTGGAGCTAGAAACACAAGCATTATATATTACTGTTGGAGCTAGAAACACAAGCATTATATATTACTGTTGGAGCTAGAAACACAAGCATTATATATTACTGTTGGAGCTAGAAACACAAGCATTATATATTACTGTACTGTTGGAGCTAGAAACACAAGCATTAGATATTACTGTACTGTTGGAGCTAGAAACACAAGCATTATATATTACTGTTGGAGCTAGAAACACAAGCATTATGTAATACTGTACTGTTGGAGCTAGAAACACAAGCATTATATATTACTGTTGGAGCTAGAAACACAAGCATTATATATTACTGTTGGAGCTAGAAACACAAGCATTATGTAATACTGTACTGTTGGAGCTAGAAACACAAGCATTATATATTACTGTACTGTTGGAGCTAGATGCACAAGCATTATATATTACTGTACTGTTGGAGCTAGAAACACAAGCATTATGTATTACTGTACTGTTGGAGCTAGAAACACAAGCATTATGTATTACTGTACTGTTTGAGCTAGTAACACAAGCATTATATATTACTGTACTGTTGGAGCTAGAAACACAAGCATTATGTATTACTGTACTGTTGGAGCTAGAAACACAAGCATTATGTATTACTGTTGGAGCTAGAAACACAAGCATTATATATTACTGTACTGTTGGAGCTAGAAACACAAGCATTATGTATTACTGTACTGTTGGAGCTAGAAACACAAGCATTATATATTACTGTACTGTTGGAGCTAGAAACACAAGCATTACATATTACTGTTGGAGATAGAAACACAAGCATTATGTATTACTGTACTGTTGGAGCTAGGAACACAAGCATTATGTATTACTGTACTGTTGGAGCTAGAAACACAAGCATTACATATTACTGTACTGTTGGAGCTAGAAACACAAGCATTATGTATTACTGTACTGTTGGAGCTAGAAACACAAGCATTATGTATTACTGTACTGTTGGAGCTAGAAACACAAGCATTATATATTACTGTACTGTTGGAGCTAGAAACACAAGCATTATATATTACTGTACTGTTGGAGCTAGAAACACAAGCATTATATATTACTGTACTGTTGGAGCTAGAAACACAAGCATTATATATTACTGTACTGTTGGAGCTAGAAACACAAGCATTATATATTCCTGTACTGTTGGAGCTAGAAACACAAGCATTATGTATTACTGTACTGTTGGAGCTAGAAACACAAGCATTATGTATTACTGTACTGTTGGAGCTAGAAACACAAGCATTATATATTACTGTACTGTTGGAGCTAGAAACACAAGCATTATGTATTACTGTACTGTTGGAGCTAGAAACACAAGCATTATGTATTACTGTACTGTTGGAGCTAGAAACACAAGCATTATGTATTACTGTACTGTTGGAGCTAGAAACACAAGCATTATGTATTACTGTACTGTTGGAGCTAGAAACACAAGCATTATGTATTACTGTACTGTTGGAGCTAGAAACACAAGCATTATATATTACTGTACTGTTGGAGCTAGAAACACGAGCATTATGTATTACTGTACTGTTGGAGCTAGAAACACAAGCATTATATATTACTGTACTGTTGGAGCTAGAAACACAAGCATTATGTATTACTGTACTGTTGGAGCTAGAAACACAAGCATTGTGTATTACTGTACTGTTGGAGCTAGAAACACAAGCATTATATATTACTGTACTGTTGGAGCTAGAAACACAAGCATTATGTATTACTGTACTGTTGGAGCTAGAAACACAAGCATTATATATTACTGTACTGTTGGAGCTAGAAACACAAGCATTATGTATTACTGTACTGTTGGAGCTAGAAACACAAGCATTATGTATTACTGTACTGTTGGAGCTAGAAACACAAGCATTATGTATTACTGTACTGTTGGAGCTAGAAACACAAGTATTATATATTACTGTACTGTTGGAGCTAGAAACACAAGCATTATATATTACTGTACTGTTGGAGCTAGAAACACAAGCATTATATATTACTGTACTGTTGGAGCTAGAAACACAAGCATTATATATTACTGTTGGAGCTAGAAACACAAGCATTATGTATTACTGTACTGTTGGAGCTAGAAACACAAGCATTATGTATTACTGTACTGTTGGAGCTAGAAACACAAGCATTATGTATTACTGTACTGTTGGAGCTAGAAACACAAGCATTAGATATTACTGTACTGTTGGAGCTAGAAACACAAGCGTTAGATATTACTGTACTGTTGGAGCTAGAAACACAAGCATTATATATTACTGTACTGTTGGAGCTAGAAACACAAGCATTATATATTACTTTACTGTTGGAGCTAGAAACACAAGCATTATGTATTACTGTACTGTTGGGGCTAGAAACACAAGCATTATGTATTACTGTACTGTTGGAGCTAGAAACACAAGCATTATGTATTACTGTACTGTTGGAGCTAGAAACACAAGCATTAGATATTACTGTACTGTTGGAGCTAGAAACACAAGCATTATGTATTACTGTACTGTTGGAGCTAGAAACACAAGCATTATATATTACTGTACTGTTGGAGCTAGAAACACAAGCGTTAGATATTACTGTACTGTTGGAGCTAGAAACACAAGCGTTAGATATTACTGTACTGTTGGAGCTAGAAACACAAGCATTATATATTACTGTACTGTTGGAGCTAGAAACACAAGCATTATATATTACTTTACTGTTGGAGCTAGAAACACAAGCATTATGTATTACTGTACTGTTGGAGCTAGAAACACAAGCATTATATATTACTGTACTGTTGGAGCTAGAAACACAAGCATTATGTATTACTGTTGGAGCTAGAAACACAAGCATTATATATTACTGTACTGTTGGAGCTAGAAACACAAGCATAATGTATTAATGTACTGTTGGAGCTAGAAACACAAGCATTATGTATTACTGTACTGTTGGAGCTAGAAACACAAGCATTATATATTACTGTACTGTTGGAGCTAGAAACACAAGCATTATATATTACTGCACTGTTGGAGCTAGAAACACAAGCATTATGTATTACTGTACTGTTGGAGCTAGAAACACAAGCATTATATATTACTGTACTGTTGGAGCTAGAAACACAAGCATTATATATTACTGTACTGTTGGAGCTAGAAACACAAGCATTATATATTACTGTACTGTTGGAGCTAGAAACACAAGCATTATATATTACTGCACTGTTGGAGCTAGAAACACAAGCATTAGATATTACTGTACTGTTGGAGCTAGAAACACAAGCATTATATATTACTGTACTGTTGGAGCTAGACACACAAGCATTATATATTACTGTACTGTTGGAGCTAGAAACACAAGCATTATGTATTACTGTACTGTTGGAGCTAGAAACACAAGCGTTAGATATTACTGTACTGTTGGAGCTAGAAACACAAGCATTAGGTATTACTGTACTGTTGGAGCTAGAAACACAAGCATTATATATTACTGTACTGTTGGAGCTAGAAACACAAGCATTATGTATTACTGTACTGTTGGAGCTAGAAACACAAGCATTATATATTACTGTACTGTTGGAGCTAGAAACACAAGCATTATATATTACTGTACTGTTGGAGCTAGAAACACAAGCATTATATATTACTGTACTGTTGGAGCTAGAAACACAAGCATTATATATTACTGTTGGAGCTAGAAACACAAGCATTATGTATTACTGTACTGTTGGAGCTAGAAACACAAGCATTATGTATTACTGTACTGTTGGAGCTAGAAACACAAGCATTATATATTACTGTACTGTTGGAGCTAGAAACACAAGCATTAGGTATTACTGTACTGTTGGAGCTAGAAACACAAGCATGATATATTACTGTTGGAGCTAGAAACACAAGCATTATGTAGTACTGTACTGTTGGAGCTAGAAATACAAGCATTATATATTACTGTACTGTTGGAGCTAGAAACACAAGCATTATATATTACTGTACTGTTGGAGCTAGAAACACAAGCATTATATATTACTGTACTGTTGGAGCTAGAAACACAAGCATTATGTATTACTGTACCGTTGGAGCTAGAAACACAAGCATTATATATTACTGTACTGTTGGAGCTAGAAACACAAGCATTATATATTACTGTTGGAGCTAGAAACACAAGCATTATATATTACTGTTGGAGCTAGAAACACAAGCATTATATATTACTGTTGGAGCTAGAAACACAAGCATTATATATTACTGTTGGAGCTAGAAACACAAGCATTATATATTACTGTACTGTTGGAGCTAGAAACACAAGCATTAGATATTACTGTACTGTTGGAGCTAGAAACACAAGCATTATATATTACTGTTGGAGCTAGAAACACAAGCATTATGTAATACTGTACTGTTGGAGCTAGAAACACAAGCATTATATATTACTGTTGGAGCTAGAAACACAAGCATTATATATTACTGTTGGAGCTAGAAACACAAGCATTATGTAATACTGTACTGTTGGAGCTAGAAACACAAGCATTATATATTACTGTACTGTTGGAGCTAGATGCACAAGCATTATATATTACTGTACTGTTGGAGCTAGAAACACAAGCATTATGTATTACTGTACTGTTGGAGCTAGAAACACAAGCATTATGTATTACTGTACTGTTTGAGCTAGTAACACAAGCATTATATATTACTGTACTGTTGGAGCTAGAAACACAAGCATTATGTATTACTGTACTGTTGGAGCTAGAAACACAAGCATTATGTATTACTGTTGGAGCTAGAAACACAAGCATTATATATTACTGTACTGTTGGAGCTAGAAACACAAGCATTATGTATTACTGTACTGTTGGAGCTAGAAACACAAGCATTATATATTACTGTACTGTTGGAGCTAGAAACACAAGCATTACATATTACTGTTGGAGATAGAAACACAAGCATTATGTATTACTGTACTGTTGGAGCTAGGAACACAAGCATTATGTATTACTGTACTGTTGGAGCTAGAAACACAAGCATTACATATTACTGTACTGTTGGAGCTAGAAACACAAGCATTATGTATTACTGTACTGTTGGAGCTAGAAACACAAGCATTATGTATTACTGTACTGTTGGAGCTAGAAACACAAGCATTATATATTACTGTACTGTTGGAGCTAGAAACACAAGCATTATATATTACTGTACTGTTGGAGCTAGAAACACAAGCATTATATATTACTGTACTGTTGGAGCTAGAAACACAAGCATTATATATTACTGTACTGTTGGAGCTAGAAACACAAGCATTATATATTCCTGTACTGTTGGAGCTAGAAACACAAGCATTATGTATTACTGTACTGTTGGAGCTAGAAACACAAGCATTATGTATTACTGTACTGTTGGAGCTAGAAACACAAGCATTATATATTACTGTACTGTTGGAGCTAGAAACACAAGCATTATGTATTACTGTACTGTTGGAGCTAGAAACACAAGCATTATGTATTACTGTACTGTTGGAGCTAGGAACACAAGCATTATGTATTACTGTACTGTTGGAGCTAGAAACACAAGCATTATGTATTACTGTACTGTTGGAGCTAGAAACACAAGCATTATGTATTACTGTACTGTTGGAGCTAGAAACACAAGCATTATATATTACTGTACTGTTGGAGCTAGAAACACGAGCATTATGTATTACTGTACTGTTGGAGCTAGAAACACAAGCATTATATATTACTGTACTGTTGGAGCTAGAAACACAAGCATTATGTATTACTGTACTGTTGGAGCTAGAAACACAAGCATTGTGTATTACTGTACTGTTGGAGCTAGAAACACAAGCATTATATATTACTGTACTGTTGGAGCTAGAAACACAAGCATTATGTATTACTGTACTGTTGGAGCTAGAAACACAAGCATTATATATTACTGTACTGTTGGAGCTAGAAACACAAGCATTATGTATTACTGTACTGTTGGAGCTAGAAACACAAGCATTATGTATTACTGTACTGTTGGAGCTAGAAACACAAGCATTATGTATTACTGTACTGTTGGAGCTAGAAACACAAGTATTATATATTACTGTACTGTTGGAGCTAGAAACACAAGCATTATATATTACTGTACTGTTGGAGCTAGAAACACAAGCATTATATATTACTGTACTGTTGGAGCTAGAAACACAAGCATTATATATTACTGTTGGAGCTAGAAACACAAGCATTATGTATTACTGTACTGTTGGAGCTAGAAACACAAGCATTATGTATTACTGTACTGTTGGAGCTAGAAACACAAGCATTATGTATTACTGTACTGTTGGAGCTAGAAACACAAGCATTAGATATTACTGTACTGTTGGAGCTAGAAACACAAGCGTTAGATATTACTGTACTGTTGGAGCTAGAAACACAAGCATTATATATTACTGTACTGTTGGAGCTAGAAACACAAGCATTATATATTACTTTACTGTTGGAGCTAGAAACACAAGCATTATGTATTACTGTACTGTTGGAGCTAGAAACACAAGCATTATGTATTACTGTACTGTTGGAGCTAGAAACACAAGCATTATGTATTACTGTACTGTTGGAGCTAGAAACACAAGCATTATGTATTACTGTACTGTTGGAGCTAGAAACACAAGCATTATATATTACTGTACTGTTGGAGCTAGAAACACAAGCGTTAGATATTACTGTACTGTTGGAGCTAGAAACACAAGCGTTAGATATTACTGTACTGTTGGAGCTAGAAACACAAGCATTATATATTACTGTACTGTTGGAGCTAGAAACACAAGCATTATATATTACTTTACTGTTGGAGCTAGAAACACAAGCATTATGTATTTCTGTACTGTTGGAGCTAGAAACACAAGCATTATATATTACTGTACTGTTGGAGCTAGAAACACAAGCATTATGTATTACTGTTGGAGCTAGAAACACAAGCATTATATATTACTGTACTGTTGGAGCTAGAAACACAAGCATAATGTATTACTGTACTGTTGGAGCTAGAAACACAAGCATTATGTATTACTGTACTGTTGGAGCTAGAAACACAAGCATTATGTATTACTGTACTGTTGGAGCTAGAAACACAAGCATTATATATTACTGTACTGTTGGAGCTAGAAACACAAGCATTATGTATTACTGTACTGTTGGAGCTAGAAACACAAGCATTATATATTACTGTTGGAGCTAGAAACACAAGCATTATATATTACTGTACTGTTGGAGCTAGAAACACAAGCATTATGTATTACTGTTGGAGCTAGATACACAAGCATTATATATTACTGTACTGTTGGAGCTAGAAACACAAGCATTATATATTACTGTTGGAGCTAGAAACACAAGCATTATATATTACTGTACTGTTGGAGCTAGAAACACAAGCATTATGTATTACTGTACTGTTGGAGCTAGAAACACAAGCATTATATATTCATGTACTGTTGGAGCTAGAAACACAAGCATTATATATTACTGTACTGTTGGAGCTAGAAACACAAGCATTATGTATTACTGTACTGTTGGAGCTAGAAACACAAGCATTATATATTACTGTACTGTTGGAGCTAGAAACACAAGCATTATATATTACTGTTGGAGCTAGACACACAAGCATTATATATTACTGCACTGTTGAAGCTAGAAACACAAGCATTATATATTACTGTACTGTTGGAGCTAGAAACACAAGCATTATGTAGTACTGTACTGTTGGAGCTAGACACACAAGCATTATATATTACTGTACTGTTGGAGCTAGAAACACAAGCATTATGTATTACTGTACTGTTGGAGCTAGAAACACAAGCATTATGTATTACTGTACTGTTGGAGCTAGAAACACAAGCATTATGTATTACTGTACTGTTGGAGCTAGAAACACAAGCATTATATATTACTGTACTGTTGGAGCTAGAAACACAAGCATTATATATTACTGTACTGTTGGAGCTAGAAACACAAGCATTATATATTACTGTACTGTTGGAGCTAGAAACACAAGCATTATATATTACTGTACTGTTGGAGCTAGAAACACAAGCATGATGTATTACTGTACTGTTGGAGCTAGAAACACAAGCATTATATATTACTGTACTGTTGGAGCTAGAAACACAAGCATTATATATTACTGTACTGTTGGAGCTAGAAACACAAGCATTATATATTACTGTACTGTTGGAGCTAGAAACACAAGCATTATATATTACTGTACTGTTGGAGCTAGACACACAAGCATTATATATTACTGTACTGTTGGAGCTAGAAACACAAGCATTATATATTACTGTTGGAGCTAGACACACAAGCATTATATATTACTGCACTGTTGAAGCTAGAAACACAAGCATTATGTATTACTGTACTGTTGGAGCTAGAAACACAAGCATTATATATTACTGTACTGTTGGAGCTAGAAACACAAGCATTATATATTACTGTACTGTTGGAGCTAGACACACAAGCATTATATATTACTGTACTGTTGGAGCTAGAAACACAAGCATTATATATTACTGTTGGAGCTAGACACACAAGCATTATATATTACTGCACTGTTGAAGCTAGAAACACAAGCATTATGTATTACTGTACTGTTGGAGCTAGAAACACAAGCATTATGTATTACTGTACTGTTGGAGCTAGAAACACAAGCATTATGTATTACTGTACTGTTGGAGCTAGAAACACAAGCATTATATATTACTGTACTGTTGGAGCTAGAAACACAAGCGTTAGATATTACTGTACTGTTGGAGCTAGAAACACAAGCGTTAGATATTACTGTACTGTTGGAGCTAGAAACACAAGCATTATATATTACTGTACTGTTGGAGCTAGAAACACAAGCATTATATATTACTTTACTGTTGGAGCTAGAAACACAAGCATTATGTATTTCTGTACTGTTGGAGCTAGAAACACAAGCATTATATATTACTGTACTGTTGGAGCTAGAAACACAAGCATTATGTATTACTGTTGGAGCTAGAAACACAAGCATTATATATTACTGTACTGTTGGAGCTAGAAACACAAGCATAATGTATTACTGTACTGTTGGAGCTAGAAACACAAGCATTATGTATTACTGTACTGTTGGAGCTAGAAACACAAGCATTATGTATTACTGTACTGTTGGAGCTAGAAACACAAGCATTATATATTACTGTACTGTTGGAGCTAGAAACACAAGCATTATGTATTACTGTACTGTTGGAGCTAGAAACACAAGCATTATATATTACTGTTGGAGCTAGAAACACAAGCATTATATATTACTGTACTGTTGGAGCTAGAAACACAAGCATTATGTATTACTGTTGGAGCTAGATACACAAGCATTATATATTACTGTACTGTTGGAGCTAGAAACACAAGCATTATATATTACTGTTGGAGCTAGAAACACAAGCATTATATATTACTGTACTGTTGGAGCTAGAAACACAAGCATTATGTATTACTGTACTGTTGGAGCTAGAAACACAAGCATTATATATTCATGTACTGTTGGAGCTAGAAACACAAGCATTATATATTACTGTACTGTTGGAGCTAGAAACACAAGCATTATGTATTACTGTACTGTTGGAGCTAGAAACACAAGCATTATATATTACTGTACTGTTGGAGCTAGAAACACAAGCATTATATATTACTGTTGGAGCTAGACACACAAGCATTATATATTACTGCACTGTTGAAGCTAGAAACACAAGCATTATATATTACTGTACTGTTGGAGCTAGAAACACAAGCATTATGTAGTACTGTACTGTTGGAGCTAGACACACAAGCATTATATATTACTGTACTGTTGGAGCTAGAAACACAAGCATTATGTATTACTGTACTGTTGGAGCTAGAAACACAAGCATTATGTATTACTGTACTGTTGGAGCTAGAAACACAAGCATTATGTATTACTGTACTGTTGGAGCTAGAAACACAAGCATTATATATTACTGTACTGTTGGAGCTAGAAACACAAGCATTATATATTACTGTACTGTTGGAGCTAGAAACACAAGCATTATATATTACTGTACTGTTGGAGCTAGAAACACAAGCATTATATATTACTGTACTGTTGGAGCTAGAAACACAAGCATGATGTATTACTGTACTGTTGGAGCTAGAAACACAAGCATTATATATTACTGTACTGTTGGAGCTAGAAACACAAGCATTATATATTACTGTACTGTTGGAGCTAGAAACACAAGCATTATATATTACTGTACTGTTGGAGCTAGAAACACAAGCATTATATATTACTGTACTGTTGGAGCTAGACACACAAGCATTATATATTACTGTACTGTTGGAGCTAGAAACACAAGCATTATATATTACTGTTGGAGCTAGACACACAAGCATTATATATTACTGCACTGTTGAAGCTAGAAACACAAGCATTATGTATTACTGTACTGTTGGAGCTAGAAACACAAGCATTATATATTACTGTACTGTTGGAGCTAGAAACACAAGCATTATATATTACTGTACTGTTGGAGCTAGACACACAAGCATTATATATTACTGTACTGTTGGAGCTAGAAACACAAGCATTATATATTACTGTTGGAGCTAGACACACAAGCATTATATATTACTGCACTGTTGAAGCTAGAAACACAAGCATTATGTATTACTGTACTGTTGGAGCTAGAAACACAAGCATTATATATTACTGTACTGTTGGAGCTAGAAACACAAGCATTATGTATTACTGTACTGTTGGAGCTAGAAACACAAGCATTATATATTACTGTACTGTTGGAGCTAGAAACACAAGCATTATGTATTACTGTACTGTTGGAGCTAGAAACACAAGCATTATATATTACTGTACTGTTGGAGCTAGAAACACAAGCATTATATATTACTGTACTGTTGGAGCTAGAAACACAAGCATTATGTATTACTGTACTGTTGGAGCTAGAAACACAAGCATTATATATTACTGTACTGTTGGAGCTAGAAACACAAGCATTATGTATTACTGTACTGTTGGAGCTAGAAACACAAGCATTATGTATTACTGTACTGTTGGAGCTAGAAACACAAGCATTATGTATTACTGTACTGTTGGAGCTAGAAACACAAGTATTATATATTACTGTACTGTTGGAGCTAGAAACACAAGCATTATATATTACTGTACTGTTGGAGCTAGAAACACAAGCATTATATATTACTGTACTGTTGGAGCTAGAAACACAAGCATTATATATTACTGTTGGAGCTAGAAACACAAGCATTATGTATTACTGTACTGTTGGAGCTAGAAACACAAGCATTATGTATTACTGTACTGTTGGAGCTAGAAACACAAGCATTATATATTACTGTACTGTTGGAGCTAGAAACACAAGCGTTAGATATTACTGTACTGTTGGAGCTAGAAACACAAGCGTTAGATATTACTGTACTGTTGGAGCTAGAAACACAAGCATTATATATTACTGTACTGTTGGAGCTAGAAACACAAGCATTATATATTACTTTACTGTTGGAGCTAGAAACACAAGCATTATGTATTACTGTACTGTTGGAGCTAGAAACACAAGCATTATATATTACTGTACTGTTGGAGCTAGAAACACAAGCATTATGTATTACTGTTGGAGCTAGAAACACAAGCATTATATATTACTGTACTGTTGGAGCTAGAAACACAAGCATAATGTATTACTGTACTGTTGGAGCTAGAAACACAAGCATTATGTATTACTGTACTGTTGGAGCTAGAAACACAAGCATTATGTATTACTGTACTGTTGGAGCTAGAAACACAAGCATTATATATTACTGTACTGTTGGAGCTAGAAACACAAGCATTATGTATTACTGTACTGTTGGAGCTAGAAACACAAGCATTATATATTACTGTTGGAGCTAGAAACACAAGCATTATATATTACTGTACTGTTGGAGCTAGAAACACAAGCATTATGTATTACTGTTGGAGCTAGATACACAAGCATTATATATTACTGTACTGTTGGAGCTAGAAACACAAGCATTATATATTACTGTTGGAGCTAGAAACACAAGCATTATATATTACTGTACTGTTGGAGCTAGAAACACAAGCATTATGTATTACTGTACTGTTGGAGCTAGAAACACAAGCATTATATATTCATGTACTGTTGGAGCTAGAAACACAAGCATTATATATTACTGTACTGTTGGAGCTAGAAACACAAGCATTATGTATTACTGTACTGTTGGAGCTAGAAACACAAGCATTATATATTACTGTACTGTTGGAGCTAGAAACACAAGCATTATATATTACTGTTGGAGCTAGACACACAAGCATTATATATTACTGCACTGTTGAAGCTAGAAACACAAGCATTATATATTACTGTACTGTTGGAGCTAGAAACACAAGCATTATGTAGTACTGTACTGTTGGAGCTAGACACACAAGCATTATATATTACTGTACTGTTGGAGCTAGAAACACAAGCATTATGTATTACTGTACTGTTGGAGCTAGAAACACAAGCATTATGTATTACTGTACTGTTGGAGCTAGAAACACAAGCATTATGTATTACTGTACTGTTGGAGCTAGAAACACAAGCATTATATATTACTGTACTGTTGGAGCTAGAAACACAAGCATTATATATTACTGTACTGTTGGAGCTAGAAACACAAGCATTATATATTACTGTACTGTTGGAGCTAGAAACACAAGCATTATATATTACTGTACTGTTGGAGCTAGAAACACAAGCATGATGTATTACTGTACTGTTGGAGCTAGAAACACAAGCATTATATATTACTGTACTGTTGGAGCTAGAAACACAAGCATTATATATTACTGTACTGTTGGAGCTAGAAACACAAGCATTATATATTACTGTACTGTTGGAGCTAGAAACACAAGCATTATATATTACTGTACTGTTGGAGCTAGACACACAAGCATTATATATTACTGTACTGTTGGAGCTAGAAACACAAGCATTATATATTACTGTTGGAGCTAGACACACAAGCATTATATATTACTGCACTGTTGAAGCTAGAAACACAAGCATTATGTATTACTGTACTGTTGGAGCTAGAAACACAAGCATTATATATTACTGTACTGTTGGAGCTAGAAACACAAGCATTATATATTACTGTACTGTTGGAGCTAGACACACAAGCATTATATATTACTGTACTGTTGGAGCTAGAAACACAAGCATTATATATTACTGTTGGAGCTAGACACACAAGCATTATATATTACTGCACTGTTGAAGCTAGAAACACAAGCATTATGTATTACTGTACTGTTGGAGCTAGAAACACAAGCATTATATATTACTGTACTGTTGGAGCTAGAAACACAAGCATTATGTATTACTGTACTGTTGGAGCTAGAAACACAAGCATTATGTATTACTGTACTGTTGGAGCTAGAAACACAAGCATTATGTATTACTGTACTGTTGGAGCTAGAAACACAAGCATTATGTATTACTGTACTGTTGGAGCTAGAAACACAAGTATTATATATTACTGTACTGTTGGAGCTAGAAACACAAGCATTATATATTACTGTACTGTTGGAGCTAGAAACACAAGCATTATATATTACTGTACTGTTGGAGCTAGAAACACAAGCATTATATATTACTGTTGGAGCTAGAAACACAAGCATTATGTATTACTGTACTGTTGGAGCTAGAAACACAAGCATTATGTATTACTGTACTGTTGGAGCTAGAAACACAAGCATTATGTATTACTGTACTGTTGGAGCTAGAAACACAAGCGTTAGATATTACTGTACTGTTGGAGCTAGAAACACAAGCATTATATATTACTGTACTGTTGGAGCTAGAAACACAAGCATTATATATTACTGTACTGTTGGAACTAGAAACACAAGCGTTAGATATTACTGTACTGTTGGAGCTAGAAACACAAGCATTATGTATTACTGTACTGTTGGAGCTAGAAACACAAGCATTATATATTACTGTACTGTTGGAGCTAGAAACACAAGCATTATGTATTACTGTACTGTTGGAGCTAGAAACACAAGCATTATATATTACTGTACTGTTGGAGCTAGAAACACAAGCATTATATATTACTGTACTGTTGGAGCTAGAAACACAAGCATTATGTATTACTGTACTGTTGGAGCTAGAAACACAAGCATTATATATTACTGTACTGTTGGAGCTAGAAACACAAGCATTATGTATTACTGTACTGTTGGAGCTAGAAACACAAGCATTATGTATTACTGTACTGTTGGAGCTAGAAACACAAGCATTATGTATTACTGTACTGTTGGAGCTAGAAACACAAGTATTATATATTACTGTACTGTTGGAGCTAGAAACACAAGCATTATATATTACTGTACTGTTGGAGCTAGAAACACAAGCATTATATATTACTGTACTGTTGGAGCTAGAAACACAAGCATTATATATTACTGTTGGAGCTAGAAACACAAGCATTATGTATTACTGTACTGTTGGAGCTAGAAACACAAGCATTATGTATTACTGTACTGTTGGAGCTAGAAACACAAGCATTATGTATTACTGTACTGTTGAAGCTAGAAACACAAGCGTTAGATATTACTGTACTGTTGGAGCTAGAAACACAAGCATTATATATTACTGTACTGTTGGAGCTAGAAACACAAGCATTATATATTACTGTACTGTTGGAACTAGAAACACAAGCGTTAGATATTACTGTACTGTTGGAGCTAGAAACACAAGCATTATATATTACTGTACTGTTGGAGCTAGAAACACAAGCATTATATATTACTTTACTGTTGGAGCTAGAAACACAAGCATTATGTATTACTGTACTGTTGGAGCTAGAAACACAAGCATTATGTATTACTGTACTGTTGGAGCTAGAAACACAAGCATTATGTATTACTGTACTGTTGGAGCTAGAAACACAAGCATTAGATATTACTGTACTGTTGGAGCTAGAAACACAAGCATTATGTATTACTGTACTGTTGGAGCTAGAAACACAAGCATTATATATTACTGTACTGTTGGAGCTAGAAACACAAGCGTTAGATATTACTGTACTGTTGGAGCTAGAAACACAAGCATTATATATTACTGTACTGTTGGAGCTAGAAACACAAGCATTATATATTACTTTACTGTTGGAGCTAGAAACACAAGCATTATATATTACTGTACTGTTGGAGCTAGAAACACAAGCATTATGTATTACTGTTGGAGCTAGAAACACAAGCATTATATATTACTGTACTGTTGGAGCTAGAAACACAAGCATAATGTATTACTGTACTGTTGGAGCTAGAAACACCAGCATTATGTATTACTGTACTGTTGGAGCTAGAAACACAAGCATTATGTATTACTGTACTGTTGGAGCTAGAAACACAAGCATTATATATTACTGTACTGTTGGAGCTAGAAACACAAGCATTATGTATTACTGTACTGTTGGAGCTAGAAACACAAGCATTATATATTACTGTTGGAGCTAGACACACAAGCATTATATATTACTGCACTGTTGAAGCTAGAAACACAAGCATTATATATTACTGTACTGTTGGAGCTAGAAACACAAGCATTATATATTACTGTACTGTTGGAGCTAGAAACACAAGCATTATATATTACTGTACTGTTGGAGCTAGAAACACAAGCATTATGTATTACTGTACTGTTGGAGCTAGAAACACAAGCATTATATATTACTGTACTGTTGGAGCTAGAAACACAAGCATTATATATTACTGTACTGTTGGAGCTAGAAACACAAGCATTATGTATTACTGTACTGTTGGAGCTAGAAACACAAGCATTATATATTACTGTACTGTTGGAGCTAGAAACACAAGCATTATATATTACTGTTGGAGCTAGACACACAAGCATTATATATTACTGCACTGTTGAAGCTAGAAACACAAGCATTATATATTACTGTACTGTTGGAGCTAGAAACACAAGCATTATGTAGTACTGTACTGTTGGAGCAAGACACACAAGCATTATATATTACTGTACTGTTGGAGCTAGAAACACAAGCATTATTTACATTTACATTTAAGTCATTTAGCAGACGCTCTTATCCAGAGCGACTTACAAATTGGTGCATTCACCTTATGATATCCAGTGGAACAACCACTTTACAATAGTGCATCTAACTCTTTTAAGGGGGGGGGGTTAGAAGGATTACTTTATCCTATCCTAGGTATTCCTTAAAGAGGTGGGGTTTCAGGTGTCTCCGGAAGGTGGTGATTGACTCCGCTGACCTGGCGTCGTGAGGGAGTTTGTTCCACCATTGGGGTGCCAGAGCAGCGAACAGTTTTGACTGGGCTGAGCGGGAACTGTACTTCCTCAGAGGTAGGGAGGCGAGCAGGCCAGAGGTGGATGAACGCAGTGCCCTTGTTTGGGTGTAGGGCCTGATCAGAGCCTGAAGGTACGGAGGTGCCGTTCCCCTCACAGCTCCGTAGGCAAGCACCATGGTCTTGTAGCGGATGCGAGCTTCAACTGGAAGCCAGTGGAGAGAGCGGAGGAGCGGGGTGACGTGAGAGAACTTGGGAAAGTTGAACACCAGACGGGCTGCGGCGTTCTGGATGAGTTGTAGGGGTTTAATGGCACAGGCAGGGAGCCCAGCCAACAGCGAGTTGCAGTAATCCAGACGGGAGATGACAAGTGCCTGGATTAGGACCTGCGCCGCTTCCTGCGTGAGGCAGGGTCGTACTCTGCGAATGTTGTAGAGCATGAACCTACAGGAACGGGTCACCGCTTTGATGTTAGTTGAGAATGACAGGGTGTTGTCCAGGATCACGCCAAGGTTCTTAGCACTCTGGGAGGAGGACACAATGGAGTTGTCAACCGTGATGGCGAGATCATGGAACGGGCAGTCCTTCCCCGGGAGGAAGAGCAGCTCCGTCTTGCCGAGGTTCAGCTTGAGGTGGTGATCCGTCATCCACACTGATATGTCTGCCAGACATGCAGAGATGCGATTCACCACCTGGTTATCAGAGGGGGGAAAGGAGAAGATTAATTGTGTGTCGTCTGCATAGCAATGATAGGAGAGACCATGTGAGGATATGACAGAGCCAAGTGACTTGGTGTATAGCGAGAATAGGAGAGGGCCTAGAACAGAGCCCTGGGGGACACCAGTGGTGAGAGCACGTGGTGCGGAGACAGATTCTCGCCACGCCACCTGGTAGGAGCGACCTGTCAGGTAGGACGCAATCCAAGCGTGGGCCGCGCCGGAGATGCCCAGCTCGGAGAGGGTGGAGAGGAGGATCTGATGGTTCACAGTATCAAAGGCAGCCGATAGGTCTAGAAGGATGAGAGCAGAGGAGAGAGAGTTAGCTTTAGCAGTGCGGAGCGCCTCCGTGACACAGAGAAGAGCAGTCTCAGTTGAATGACTAGTCTTGAAACCTGACTGATTTGGATCAAGAAGGTCATTCTGAGAGAGATAGCAGGAGAGCTGGCCAAGGACGGAACGTTCAAGAGTTTTGGAGAGAAAAGAAAGAAGGGATACTGGTCTGTAGTTGTTGACATCGGAGGGATCGAGTGTAGGTTTTTTCAGAAGGGGTGCAACTCTCGCTCTCTTGAAGACGGAAGGGACGTAGCCAGCGGTCAAGGATGAGTTGATGAGCGAGGTGAGGTAAGGGAGAAGGTCTCCGGAAATGGTCTGGAGAAGAGAGGAGGGGATAGGGTCAAGCGGGCAGGTTGTTGGGCGGCCGGCCGTCAGAAGACGCGAGATTTCATCTGGAGAGAGAGGGGAGAAAGAGGTCAAAGCACAGGGTAGGGCAGTGTGAGCAGAACCAGCGGTGTCGTTTGACTTAGCAAACGAGGATCGGATGTCGTCGACCTTCTTTTCAAAATGGTTGACGAAGTCATCAGCAGAGAGGGAGGAGGGGGGAGGAGGGGGAGGAGGATTCAGGAGGGAGGAGAAGGTGGCAAAGAGCTTCCTAGGGTTAGAGGCAGATGCTTGGAATTTAGAGTGGTAGAAATTGGCTTTAGCAGCAGAGACAGAAGAGGAGAATGTAGAGAGGAGGGAGTGAAAGGATGCCAGGTCCGCAGGGAGGCGAGTTTTCCTCCATTTCCGCTCGGCTGCCCGGAGCCCTGTTCTGTGAGCTCGCAATGAGTCGTCGAGCCACGGAGCAGGAGGGGAGGACCGAGCCGGCCTGGAGGATAGGGGACATAGAGAGTCAAAGGATGCAGAAAGGGAGGAGAGGAGGGTTGAGGAGGCAGAATCAGGAGATAGGTTGGAGAAGGTTTGAGCAGAGGGAAGAGATGATAGGATGGAAGAGGAGAGAGTAGCGGGGGAGAGAGAGCGAAGGTTGGGACGGCGCGACATGCAGAGATGCGATTCACCACCTGGTTATCAGAGGGGGGAAAGGAGAAGATTAATTGTGTGTCGTCTGCATAGCAATGATAGGAGAGACCATGTGAGGATATGACAGAGCCAAGTGACTTGGTGTATAGCGAGAATAGGAGAGGGCCTAGAACAGAGCCCTGGGGGACACCAGTGAGTGGTGTGAGTCGTCGAGCCACGGAGCAGGAGGGGAGGACCGAGCCGGCCTGGAGGATAGGGGACATAGAGAGTCAAAGGATGCAGAAAGGGAGGAGAGGAGGGTTGAGGAGGCAGAATCAGGAGATAGGTTGGAGAAGGTTTGAGCAGAGGGAAGAGATTGTGGGAAGAGGTTGGGACGGCGCGATACCATCCGAGTAGGGGCAGTGTGGGAAGTGTTGGATGAGAGTGAGAGGGAAAAGGATACAAGGTAGTGGTCGGAGACTTGGAGGGGAGTTGCAATGAGATTAGTGGAAGAACAGCATCTAGTAAAGATGAGGTCAAGCGTATTGCCTGCCTTGTGAGTAGGGGGGGAAGGTGAGAGGGTGAGGTCAAAAGAGGAGAGGAGTGGAAAGAAGGAGGCAGAGAGGAATGAGTCAAAGGTAGACGTGGGGAGGTTAAAGTCACCCAGAACTGTGAGAGGTGAGCCATCCTCAGGAAAGGAACTTATCAGGGCGTCAAGCTCATTGATGAACTCTCCAAGGGAACCTGGAGGGCGATAAATGATAAGGATGTTAAGCTTGAAAGGGCTGGTAACTGTGACAGCATGGAATTCAAAGGAGGCGATAGACAGATGGGTCAGGGGAGAAAGAGAGAATGTCCACTTGGGAGAGATGAGGATCCCAGTGCCACCACCCCGCTGACCAGAAGCTCTCGGGGTGTGCGAGAACACGTGGGCAGACGAGGAGAGAGCAGTAGGAGTAGCAGTGTTATCAGTGGTAATCCATGTTTCCGTCAGTGCCAAGAAGTCGAGGGACTGGAGGGAAGCATAGGCTGAGATGAACTCTGCCTTGTTGGCCGCAGATCGGCAGTTCCAGAGGCTGCCTGAGACCTGGAACTCCACGTGGGTCGTGCGCGCTGGGACCACCAGGTTAGAGTAGCAGCGGCCACGCGGTGTGAAGCGTTTGTATGGTCTGTGCAGAGAGGAGAGAACAGGGATAGACAGACACATAGTTGACAGGCTACAGAAGAGGCTACGCTAATGCAAAGGAGATTGGAATGACAAGTGGACTACACGTCTCGAATGTTCAGAAAGTTAAGCTTACGTTGCAAAAAATCTTATTGACTAAAATGATATAGTACTGCTGGCTGGTGAAATAGGCTAGCTAGCAGTGGCTGCGTTGTTGACTTTGTTTGAAAGTGTAGCTGGCTAGGTAACCTCAACTGGCTAGGTAACCTCGACAATTACTCTAGACTACACAATTATCTTGGATACAAAGACGGCTATGTAGCCAGCTAAGATCAAACAAATCAAACTGTTGTACTGTAATGAAATGAAATGTAATACTACCTGTAATACTACCTGTGGAGCAAAGCGGAATGCAACTACTCGCTCCAAACCAAACCGGAAGTGCGTATCGTAGAGGGAGAGGCAATAGAAGTGTTGTTTCTTGTATTATTGTCTTTTGTGTCTTTAGAGGACTGCTTCACCTTAATGTCCCCTTTCCCTTTTCTTCTGTCCTTATTTTGTCCCACTTTGTCCCTTCTTTGTCCCTTGTTCTCTTCTGCCAACTAGACACTCCTTGTTAGCTAGCTAGCTTCTTTCAAGAATGTCCCTAGCAACTGCCTAGCAACAGGTAAACAACTTAGCTAGCTAAGAAAACGGTATAATTTTATGAAAAATTGTTACTTTTTCAAAAGCCTTTCTTCTTTGTTTGCTGCTTGTTTGGTCTCCTATTCAGTTTGCAGTTTTCTTTTGATTTTTTTTCGATGTACTTTACTCTAAAAAAAAACATTTAAATTTCAATATTTGTAGGAGCTCATCTTTTCAGCTGCTGCTGCTTAATTATGTATTACTGTACTGTTGGAGCTAGAAACACAAGCATTATGTATTACTGTACTGTTGGAGCTAGAAACACAAGCATTATATATTACTGTACTGTTGGAGCTAGAAACACAAGCATGATGTATTACTGTACTGTTGGAGCTAGAAACACAAGCATTATATATTACTGTACTGTTGGAGCTAGAAACACAAGCATTATATATTACTGTACTGTTGGAGCTAGAAACACAAGCATTATATATTACTGTACTGTTGGAGCTAGAAACACAAGCATTATATATTACTGTACTGTTGGAGCTAGACACACAAGCATTATATATTACTGTACTGTTGGAGCTAGAAACACAAGCATTATATATTACTGTTGGAGCTAGACACACAAGCATTATATATTACTGCACTGTTGAAGCTAGAAACACAAGCATTATGTATTACTGTACTGTTGGAGCTAGAAACACAAGCATTATATATTACTGTACTGTTGGAGCTAGAAACACAAGCATTATATATTACTGTACTGTTGGAGCTAGACACACAAGCATTATATATTACTGTACTGTTGGAGCTAGAAACACAAGCATAATGTATTACTGTACTGTTGGAGCTAGAAACACCAGCATTATGTATTACTGTACAGTTGGAGCTAGAAACACAAGCATTATGTATTACTGTACTGTTGGAGCTAGAAACACAAGCATTATATATTACTGTACTGTTGGAGCTAGAAACACAAGCATTATGTATTACTGTACTGTTGGAGCTAGAAACACAAGCATTATATATTACTGTTGGAGCTAGACACACAAGCATTATATATTACTGCACTGTTGAAGCTAGAAACACAAGCATTATATATTACTGTACTGTTGGAGCTAGAAACACAAGCATTATGTATTACTGTACTGTTGGAGCTAGAAACACAAGCATTATATATTACTGTACTGTTGGAGCTAGAAACACAAGCATTATATATTACTGTACTGTTGGAGCTAGAAACACAAGCATTATGTATTACTGTACTGTTGGAGCTAGAAACACAAGCATTATATATTACTGTACTGTTGGAGCTAGAAACACAAGCATTATGTATTACTGTACTGTTGGAGCTAGAAACACAAGCATTATGTATTACTGTACTGTTGGAGCTAGAAACACAAGCATTATGTATTACTGTACTGTTGGAGCTAGAAACACAAGTATTATATATTACTGTACTGTTGGAGCTAGAAACACAAGCATTATATATTACTGTACTGTTGGAGCTAGAAACACAAGCATTATATATTACTGTACTGTTGGAGCTAGAAACACAAGCATTATATATTACTGTTGGAGCTAGAAACACAAGCATTATGTATTACTGTACTGTTGGAGCTAGAAACACAAGCATTATGTATTACTGTACTGTTGGAGCTAGAAACACAAGCATTATGTATTACTGTACTGTTGGAACTAGAAACACAAGCATTATATATTACTGTACTGTTGGAACTAGAAACACAAGCATTATATATTACTGTACTGTTGGAGCTAGAAACACAAGCATTATATATTACTGTACTGTTGGAACTAGAAACACAAGCATTATATATTACTGTACTGTTGGAGCTAGAAACACAAGCATTATGTATTACTGTACTGTTGGAGCTAGAAACACAAGCATTAGATATTACTGTACTGTTGGAGCTAGAAACACAAGCATTATGTATTACTGTACTGTTGGAGCTAGAAACACAAGCATTATGTATTACTGTACTGTTGGAGCTAGAAACACAAGCATTAGATATTACTGTACTGTTGGAGCTAGAAACACAAGCATTATGTATTACTGTACTGTTGGAGCTAGAAACACAAGCATTATATATTACTGTACTGTTGGAGCTAGAAACACAAGCGTTAGATATTACTGTACTGTTGGAGCTAGAAACACAAGCATTATATATTACTGTACTGTTGGAGCTAGAAACACAAGCATTATATATTACTTTACTGTTGGAGCTAGAAACACAAGCATTATATATTACTGTACTGTTGGAGCTAGAAACACAAGCATTATGTATTACTGTTGGAGCTAGAAACACAAGCATTATATATTACTGTACTGTTGGAGCTAGAAACACAAGCATTATATATTACTGTTGGAGCTAGAAACACAAGCATTATGTATTACTGTACTGTTGGAGCTAGAAACACAAGCATTATGTATTACTGTACTGTTGGAGCTAGAAACACAAGCATTATGTATTACTGTACTGTTGGAGCTAGAAACACAAGCATTAGATATTACTGTACTGTTGGAGCTAGAAACACAAGCGTTAGATATTACTGTACTGTTGGAGCTAGAAACACAAGCATTATATATTACTGTACTGTTGGAGCTAGAAACACAAGCATTATATATTACTTTACTGTTGGAGCTAGAAACACAAGCATTATGTATTACTGTACTGTTGGAGCTAGAAACACAAGCATTATGTATTACTGTACTGTTGGAGCTAGAAACACAAGCATTATGTATTACTGTACTGTTGGAGCTAGAAACACAAGCATTAGATATTACTGTACTGTTGGAGCTAGAAACACAAGCATTATGTATTACTGTACTGTTGGAGCTAGAAACACAAGCATTATATATTACTGTACTGTTGGAGCTAGAAACACAAGCGTTAGATATTACTGTACTGTTGGAGCTAGAAACACAAGCGTTAGATATTACTGTACTGTTGGAGCTACAAACACAAGCATTATATATTACTGTACTGTTGGAGCTAGAAACACAAGCATTATATATTACTTTACTGTTGGAGCTAGAAACACAAGCATTATGTATTACTGTACTGTTGGAGCTAGAAACACAAGCATTATATATTACTGTACTGTTGGAGCTAGAAACACAAGCATTATGTATTACTGTTGGAGCTAGAAACACAAGCATTATATATTACTGTACTGTTGGAGCTAGAAACACAAGCATAATGTATTACTGTACTGTTGGAGCTAGAAACACAAGCATTATGTATTACTGTACTGTTGGAGCTAGAAACACAAGCATTATGTATTACTGTACCGTTGGAGCTAGAAACACAAGCATTATATATTACTGTACTGTTGGAGCTAGAAACACAAGCATTATGTATTACTGTACTGTTGGAGCTAGAAACACAAGCATTATATATTACTGTTGGAGCTAGACACACAAGCATTATATATTACTGCACTGTTGAAGCTAGAAACACAAGCATTATATATTACTGTACTGTTGGAGCTAGAAACACAAGCATTATATATTACTGTACTGTTGGAGCTAGAAACACAAGCATTATATATTACTGTACTGTTGGAGCTAGAAACACAAGCATTATATATTACTGTACTGTTGGAGCTAGAAACACAAGCATTATGTATTACTGTACTGTTGGAGCTAGAAACACAAGCATTATATATTACTGTACTGTTGGAGCTAGAAACACAAGCATTATATATTACTGTACTGTTGGAGCTAGAAACACAAGCATTATGTATTACTGTACTGTTGGAGCTAGAAACACAAGCATTATATATTACTGTACTGTTGGAGCTAGAAACACAAGCATTATATATTACTGTTGGAGCTAGAAACACAAGCATTATGTATTACCGTACTGTTGGAGCTAGAAACACAAGCATTATATATTACTGTACTGTTGGAGCTAGAAACACAAGCATTATATATTACTGTACTGTTGGAGCTAGAAACACAAGCATTATGTATTACTGTACTGTTGGAGCTAGAAACACAAGCATTAGATATTACTGTACTGTTGGAGCTAGAAACACAAGCATGATGTATTACTGTACTGTTGGAGCTAGAAACACAAGCATTATATATTACTGTACTGTTGGAGCTAGAAACACAAGCATTATATATTACTGTACTGTTGGAGCTAGAAACACAAGCATTATATATTACTGTACTGTTGGAGCTAGAAACACAAGCATTATATATTACTGTTGGAGCTAGACACACAAGCATTATATATTACTGCACTGTTGAAGCTAGAAACACAAGCATTATATATTACTGTACTGTTGGAGCTAGAAACACAAGCATTATGTATTACTGTACTGTTGGAGCTAGAAACACAAGCATTATGTATTACTGTACTGTTGGAGCTAGACACACAAGCATTATATATTACTGTACTGTTGGAGCTAGAAACACAAGCATTATGTATTACTGTACTGTTGGAGCTAGAAACACAAGCATTATGTATTACTGTACTGTTGGAGCTAGAAACACAAGCATTACGTATTACTGTACTGTTGGAGCTAGAAACACAAGCATTATATATTACTGTACTGTTGGAGCTAGAAACACAAGCATTATGTATTACTGTACTGTTGGAGCTAGAAACACAAGCATTATGTATTACTGTACTGTTGGAGCTAGACACACAAGCATTATATATTACTGTACTGTTGGAGCTAGAAACACAAGCATTATGTATTACTGTACTGTTGGAGCTAGAAACACAAGCATTATGTATTACTGTACTGTTGGAGCTAGAAACACAAGCATTACGTATTACTGTACTGTTGGAGCTAGAAACACAAGCATTACGTATTACTGTACTGTTGGAGCTAGAAACACAAGCATTATATATTACTGTACTGTTGGAGCTAGAAACACAAGCATTATGTATTACTGTACTGTTGGAGCTAGAAACACAAGCATTATGTATTACTGTACTGTTGGAGCTAGACACACAAGCATTATATATTACTGTACTGTTGGAGCTAGAAACACAAGCATTATGTATTACTGTACTGTTGGAGCTAGAAACACAAGCATTATGTATTACTGTACTGTTGGAGCTAGAAACACAAGCATTACGTATTACTGTACTGTTGGAGCTAGAAACACAAGCATTATATATTACTGTACTGTTGGAGCTAGAAACACAAGCATTATATATTACTGTACTGTTGGAGCTAGAAACACAAGCATTATATATTACTGTACTGTTGGAGCTAGAAACACAAGCATTATGTATTACTGTACTGTTGGAGCTAGAAACACAAGCATTATATATTACTGTACTGTTGGAGCTAGAAACACAAGCATGATGTATTACTGTACTGTTGGAGCTAGAAACACAAGCATTATATATTACTGTACTGTTGGAGCTAGAAACACAAGCATTATATATTACTGTACTGTTGGAGCTAGAAACACAAGCATTATATTTTACTGTACTGTTGGAGATAGAAACACAAGCATTATATATTACTGTACTGTTGGAGCCAGAAACACAAGCATTATATATTACTGTACTGTTGGAGCCAGAAACACAAGCATTATATATTACTGTACTGTTGGAGCTAGAAACACAAGCATTATATATTACTGTACTGTTGGAGCTAGAAACACAAGCATTACATATTACTGTACTGTTGGAGCCAGAAACACAAGCATTATATATTACTGTACTGTTGGAGCTAGAAACACAAGCGTTAGATATTACTGTACTGTTGGAGCTAGAAACACAAGCATTATATATTACTGTACTGTTGGAGCTAGAAACACAAGCATTATATATTACTGTACTGTTGGAGCTAGAAACACAAGCATTACATATTACTGTACTGTTGGAGCCAGAAACACAAGCATTATCTATTACTGTACTGTTGGAGCTAGAAACACAAGCATTATATATTACTGTACTGTTGGAGCTAGAAACACAAGCATTATATATTACTGTACTGTTGGAGCTAGAAACACAAGCATTATATATTACTGTACTGTTGGAGCTAGAAACACAAGCATTATATATTACTGTACTGTTGGAGCTAGAAACACAAGCATTATATATTACTGTACTGTTGGAGCTAGAAACACAAGCATTATATATTACTGTACTGTTGGAGCTAGACACACAAGCATTATCTATTACTGTACTGTTGGAGCTAGAAACACAGGCATTATATATTACTGTACTGTTGGAGCTAGAAACACAAGCATTATGTATTACTGTACTGTTGGAGCTAGAAACACAAGCATTATATATTACTGTACTGTTTGAGCTAGAAACACAAGCATTATGTATTACTGTTGGAGCTAGAAACACAAGCATTATATATTACTGTACTGTTGGAGCTAGAAACACAAGCATAATGTATTACTGTACTGTTGGAGCTAGAAACACAAGCATTATGTATTACTGTACTGTTGGAGCTAGAAACACAAGCATTATGTATTACTGTACTGTTGGAGCTAGAAACACAAGCATTATATATTACTGTACTGTTGGAGCTAGAAACACAAGCATTATGTATTACTGTACTGTTGGAGCTAGAAACACAAGCATTATATATTACTGTTGGAGCTAGACACACAAGCATTATATATTACTGCACTGTTGAAGCTAGAAACACAAGCATTATATATTACTGTACTGTTGGAGCTAGAAACACAAGCATTATATATTACTGTACTGTTGGAGCTAGAAACACAAGCATTATGTATTACTGTACTGTTGGAGCTAGAAACACAAGCATTATATATTACTGTACTGTTGGAGCTAGAAACACAAGCATTATATATTACTGTACTGTTGGAGCTAGAAACACAAGCATTACATATTACTGTACTGTTGGAGCCAGAAACACAAGCATTATCTATTACTGTACTGTTGGAGCTAGAAACACAAGCATTATCTATTACTGTACTGTTGGAGCTAGAAACACAAGCATTATATATTACTGTACTGTTGGAGCCAGAAACACAAGCATTATATATTACTGTACTGTTGGAGCCAGAAACACAAGCATTATTTATTACTGTACTGTTGGAGCTAGAAACACAAGCATTATATATTACTGTACTGTTGGAGCTAGAAACACAAGCATTACATATTACTGTACTGTTGGAGCCAGAAACACAAGCATTATATATTACTGTACTGTTGGAGCTAGACACACAAGCATTATATATTACTGTACTGTTGGAGCTAGAAACACAAGCATTATATATTACTGTACTGTTGGAGCTAGAAACACAAGCATTATGTATTACTGTACTGTTGGAGCTAGAAACACAAGCATTATATATTACTGTACTGTTGGAGCTAGAAACACAAGCATTATATATTACTGTACTGTTGGAGCTAGAAACACAAGCATTATGTATTACTGTACTGTTGGAGCTAGAAACACAAGCATTATGTATTACTGTACTGTTGGAGCTAGAAACACAAGCATTATATATTACTGTACTGTTGGAGCTAGAAACACAAGCATTATCTATTACTGTACTGTTGGAGCTAGAAACACAAGCATTATGTATTACTGTACTGTTGGAGCTAGAAACACAAGCATTATATATTACTGTACTGTTGGAGCTAGAAACACAAGCATTATATATTACTGTACTGTTGGAGCTAGAAACACAAGCATTATGTATTACTGTACTGTTGGAGCTAGAAACACAAGCATTACATATTACTGTACTGTTGGAGCTAGAAACACAAGCATTACATATTACTGTACTGTTGGAGCTAGAAACACAAGCATTATGTAGTACTGTACTGTTGGAGCTAGACACACAAGCATTATATATTACTGTACTGTTGGAGCTAGAAACACAAGCATTATATATTACTGTACTGTTGGAGCTAGAAACACAAGCATTATGTATTACTGTACTGTTGGAGCTAGAAACACAAGCATTATATATTACTGTACTGTTGGAGCTAGAAACACAAGCATTATGTATTACTGTTGGAGCTAGAAACACAAGCATTATGTATTACTGTACTGTTGGAGCTAGAAACACAAGCATTATGTATTACTGTACTGTTGGAGCCAGAAACACAAGCATTATATATTACTGTACTGTTGGAGCTAGAAACACAAGCATTATATATTACTGTACTGTTGGAGCCAGAAACACAAGCATTATATATTACTGTACTGTTGGAGCTAGAAACACAAGCATTACATATTACTGTACTGTTGGAGCCAGAAACACAAGCATTATATATTACTGTACTGTTGGAGCTAGAAACACAAGCATTATATATTACTGTACTGTTGGAGCTAGGAACACAAGCATTATATATTACTGTACTGTTGGAGCTAGAAACACAAGCATTATATATTACTGTACTGTTGGAGCTAGAAACACAAGCATTACATATTACTGTACTGTTGGAGCCAGAAACACAAGCATTATATATTACTGTACTGTTGGAGCCAGAAACACAAGCATTATATATTACTGTACTGTTGGAGCTAGAAACACAAGCATTATATATTACTGTACTGTTGGAGCTAGAAACACAAGCATTACATATTACTGTACTGTTGGAGCCAGAAACACAAGCATTATATATTACTGTACTGTTGGAGCCAGAAACACAAGCATTATATATTACTGTACTGTTGGAGCCAGAAACACAAGCATTATATATTACTGTACTGTTGGAGCTAGAAACACAAGCATTATGTATTACTGTACTTTTGGAGCTAGAAACACAAGCATTATATATTACTGTACTGTTGGAGCTAGAAACACAAGCATTATGTATTACTGTACTGTTGGAGCTAGAAACACAAGCATTATGTATTACTGTACTGTTGGAGCTAGAAACACAAGCATTATATATTACTGTACTGTTGGAGCTAGAAACACAAGCATTATGTATTACTGTACTGTTGGAGCCAGAAACACAAGCATTATATATTACTGTACTGTTGGAGCTAGAAACACAAGCATTATGTATTACTGTACTGTTGGAGCTAGAAACACAAGCATTATATATTACTGTACTGTTGGAGCTAGAAACACAAGCATTAGATATTACTGTACTGTTGGAGCTAGAAACACAAGCATTATATATTACTGTACTGTTGGAGCTAGAAACACAATCATTATATATTACTGTACTGTTGGAGCTAGAAACACAAGCATTATGTATTACTGTACTGTTGGAGCTAGAAACACAAGCATTATGTATTACTGTACTGTTGGAGCTAGAAACACAAGCATTATGTATTACTGTACTGTTGGAGCTAGAAACACAAGCATTATGTATTACTGTACTGTTGGAGCTAGAAACACAAGCATTATGTATTACTGTACTGTTGGAGCTAGAAACACAAGCATTATGTATTACTGTACTGTTGGAGCTAGAAACACAAGCATTATGTATTACTGTACTGTTGGAGCTAGAAACACAAGCATTATATATTACTGTACTGTTGGAGCTAGAAACACAAGCATTATGTATTACTGTACTGTTGGAGCTAGAAACACAAGCATTATATATTACTGTACTGTTGGAGCTAGAAACACAAGCATTATATATTACTGTACTGTTGGAGCTAGAAACACAAGCATTATATATTACTGTACTGTTGGAGCTAGAAACACAAGCATCTCAAATTCCCCCTATTCCCTATATAGTGCACTACTTTTGACCAGGGCCCATTGGGTGGTGTATACAGTATATGGAACAGGCTGCTATTTGGTACACACTCTTAGAGTGTTCGGAGGGTTATAGTCAGGCAGCTGTTTATCAGTTGGCTTCGTGTCAGATTCTGACGTTTGCACTGTGGAAGGATGTGCAAACGAGGGTTAAGGGGTTAGTTAGACGCTTCGGGTCAAGATGCTGTTGTTCATCAGTATTTCCAGTGTCAGATTCAGAGCAACAGGAATGTGTGTGTTGAAACTACTGAACAGTGTGTTCCCTCGTATCTTCGGTACAGTTCAGACTCAGAGAAAGTTTCTCTCTAGTCTAAGACAGGAGTACTTGAGAGGTGGTATTGCATTTGGCTATCTACTAAATATGTGTATGTGACCAGTAAAATTTGATTTGATTTAGAGAGGTGGTATTGTATTGGCAGTGGTGTAAAGTACTTAAGTTAAAAAAAATACTTTAAAGTACTACTTAAGTAGTTCTATTAGGGGTATCTGTACTTTACTTTACTATTTATAAATTTTACTTTTACTTCACTACATTCCTGATGAAAATAATGTACTTTTTACTCCATACATTTAACCTGACACCCAAAAGTACTCGTTACATTTTGAATGCTTTGACAGGACAGGAAACTGGTCAAATTAACGCACTTATCAAGACAGCACATGGGCATCCCTTCTGCCTCTGATCTGGCGGACTCACTAAACACACATGTATATTTTGTATATGATGTCTGAGTCTGCCCCTGGCTTTCCATCAATTTTAAAAACAAGAAAATTGTGCCGTCTGGTTAGCTTAATATCAGGAATTTTAAATGATTTATACTTTTACTTTTGATCCTTAAGTTTATTTGGAACCAGAACCATGGTGTGGACTGGATTCCCCCATTACCACCACACCAGAACCATGGTGTGAACTGGATTCCCCCATTACCACCACACTAGAACCATGGTGTGAACTGGATTCCCCCATTACCACCACACCAGAACCATGGCGTGAACTGGATTCCCCCATTACCACCACACTAGAACCATGGTGTGAATTGGATTCCCCCATTACCACCACACTAGAACCATGGTGTGAATTGGATTCCCCCATTACCACCACACCAGAACCATGGTGTGGACTGGATTCCCCCATTACCACCACACTAGAACCATTGTGTGAACTGGATTCCCCCATTACCACCACACCAGAACCATGGTGTGAATTGGATTCCCCCATTACCACCACACCAGAACCATGGTGTGAACTGGATTCCCCCATTACCACCACACTAGAACCATGGTGTGAACTGGATTCCCCCATTACCACCACACCAGAACCATGGTGTGAACTGGATTCCCCCATTACCATCACACTAGAACCATGGTGTGAATTGGATTCCCCCATTACCACCACACTAGAACCATGGTGTGAATTGGATTCCCCCATTACCACCACACTAGAACCATGGTGTGAATTGGATTCCCCCATTACCACCACACCAGAACCATGGTGTGAATTGGATTCCCCCATTACCACCACACTAGAACCATTGTGTGAACTGGATTCCCCCATTACCACCACACCAGAACCATGGTGTGAATTGGATTCCCCCATTACCACCACACCAGAACCATGGTGTGAACTGGATTCCCCCATTACCACCACACCAGAACCATGGTGTGAACTGGATTCCCCCATTACCACCACACTAGAACCATGGTGTGAACTGGATTCCCCCATTACCACCACACCAGAACCATGGTGTGAACTGGATTCCCCCATTACCACCACACCAAAACCATGGTGTGAGTTGGATTCCCCCATTACCACCACACCAGAACCATGGTGTGAACTGGATTCCCCCATTACCACCACACCAGAACCATGGTGTGAACTGGATTCCCCCATTACCACCACACCAGAACCATGGGCTCTAGTCAATCTGGAAAGTTGAACCGTTACAGATTACGCAATAGAAATGTAAAGGTAATTTCCAATTGGACCGACATATTCAGTGTTCACCATTCCCTCCGCTAAAGAGGGAACATTGGCTTTAAATTTCACTCTTTAAAGCAGAATTTCCATGATGTGGATTGAATAGCGTGCCCTAAACACAAAGTGGTATTTTATTGAGAGATAAACAGTGCATTCAGAAAGCATTCAGACCAGTTCCCTTTTCCACATTTTGTTACTTTACAGCCTTATTAATAAAATTGATTAAATTAATCAATCTACACACAATACCCCATAATGACAAAACCAAAATCAGGTTTTTAGAAATTTTTGCAAATTTATTAGAAATAAAAAACAGTAATTCCTTATTTACATAAGTTTTCAGACCCTTTGCTATGAGACTCATGTGCTTCCTGTTTAGCCTTGATCATCCTTTAAGATGTTTCTACAACTTGATTGGTGTACACCTGTGGTAAATTCAATTGATTGGACATGATTTGGAAAGGCACACACCTGTCTATATAAGGTCCCACAGTTGACAGTGCATGTCAGAGTAAAAACCAAGCCATGAGGTCAAAGGAATTGTCTGTAGAGCTCCGAGACAGGATTGTGTCGAGGCACAGATCTGGGGAAGGCTACCAAAACATTTCTGCACCATTGAAGGTCCCCAAGAACACAGTGGCCTCCATCATTCTTAAATGGAAGAAGTTTGGAACCACCAAGACTCTTCCTGGAGCTGGCCACCCGGCCAAACTGAGTAATCGGGGGAGAAGGGCTTTGGTCAGGGAGGTGACCAAGAACCCGATGGTCACTCTGACAGAGCTCCAGCGTTCCTCTGTGGAGATGGGAGAACCTTCCAGAAGGACAATCATCTCTGCACCAATCAGGTCTTTATGGTAGAGTGGCCAGACGGAAGCCTCTCCTCAGGAAAAGCCACATGACAGCCCGCTTGGAGTTTGCCAAAAGGCACCTAAAGTGTCACTTCTGAAGGAAACCTGGCACCATCTCTACGGTGAAGCATGGTGGTGGCAGCATCATGTTGTGGAGATGTTTTTCAGCGGCAGGGACTGGGAGACTAGTAAGGATCGAGGGAAAGATGAACGGAGCAAAAGAGATACTTGATAAAAACCTGCTCCAGAGTGCTCAGGACCTCAGACTGGGTCGAACGTTTACCTTCCAACAGGACAACGACCCTAAGCACACAGCCAAAAGAAAGCAAGAGTGGCTTCTGCACAAGTCTCTGACTGTTTTTGAGTGGCCCAGCCAGAGCCCGGACTTGAACCCGTTCTAACATATCTGGAGAGACCTGAAAATAGCTGTGCATTGATGCTTCCTATCCAACCTGACAGAGCTTGAGAGGATCTGCAAAGAAGAATGGGAGAAACTCCCCAAATACAGGTGTGCCAAGCTTGAAACGTTATACCCAAATAAGACTCGAGGCTGTATTCGCTGTCAAAGCTGCTTCAACAAGGTACTGAGCAAAGTGTCTGAATACTTAGCAAGAATTTATGAAAAACAGTATTTGCTTTATCATTATTGGAGTATTGTGTGTAGATTGATGAAGGTGAAAAAATTATTTAATCAATTTTAGAATAAGGCTGTAACGTAAAATGTGGAAAAAGTCAAGGGGTCTGAGTACTTTCCGAATGGACTGTAAATAGGCTGTTGGGTGAATAGAACCAAACATAGTGTGAGTGTTTAATTGGATTTCCCCTTATAACCCATTATACTGTACCAATGTCAAATCAAATCTAATCAAATTTAATTTGTCACATACACATGGTTAACAGATGTTAATGCGAGTGTAGCGAAATGCTTGTGCTTCTAGTTCCGACCATACAGTAATATCTAACAAGTAATTTAACAATTTCACAACAACTACCTTATACACACAAGTGCAAAGGAACGAATAAGAATATGTACAGCTATGAATAAGTACTATAGCCTGCAACAGAGGAACGAATAAGAATATGTACAGCTATGAATAAGTACTATAGCCTGCAACAAGTGCAACAGAGAAACCTACTGTATACCAATTGTGGTTTAGATATTACTTCCTTATTTGAACTAAGCCCCAGTGAACCCTTTTCTTGTCACGGTTCACGAGCTCTGTCCCTCATGTCTGTTATCTGCGTATGACCCTGCTGTGCTAATAGCGTTGTTGTGTGAGCTACATGGATAAACCTTCTGGTGTCGACAGGCCATGTCCGTTCAACTCTGTCTGTCGTGGGGATAAAGGGAATGAAGGAGCTGGAGCATGGGGTTAGAGTTACCACACACACACACACACACATACATACATACACACACACACACACACACACACATACATACATACATACATACATACACACACACACACACACACACACACACACACACACACACACACACACACACACACACACACACACACACACACACACACACACACACACACACACACACACACACACACACACACACACACACACACACACACACACACACACACACACACACACACACACACACACACACACATACCAGTGGAGGCTCCTCAGAGGAGGAAGGGGAGGACCATCCTACTTAGTGAATTTCATAAAAATAGTGAAACACTAAAAAAAGTGATCCTTTTTAGATAAAACTATACTAAATATAATCACGTCGCCAAATAACTGATTAAAACACACTATTTTGCAATGAAGGTCTACAGTAGCCTCAACAGCACCCTCTAGAGTAGCTCCATGGTGTAGCCGGAGGACAGCTATTTTCCGTCCTCCTCTGAGTACATTGACTTCAATACAAAACCTTGGAGGATCATGGTTCCATAGACTTACACAGTAATTATGACAACTTCCGGGAGATGTCCTCCAACCAATCAGGGCTCTTGCAGCAGGAACTGACATGTTGTCCACCCAATCAAAGGATCAGAGAATTAATCTAGTACTGAAAGCATAAGCTACAGCTAGCTAGCACTGCAGTGCATAAACTGTTGTGAGTAGTTGACTCAAAGAGACAGGAAGACAATAGTTGAACAGTTTTGAAGAAATACATTTTTTCAAAAATTAAGGAGAAGCAGAAGAGAGAGTTAGCTATATGTCGTAAAAAAAAATTTTACCTTAATTTAACTAGGCAAGTCAGTTAACAAATTCTTATTTACAATGACGGCCTACCCCAGCTAAACCCGGACGACGCTGGGCCAACTGTGCGCCGCCCTATGGGACTCACAATCACGGCCGGTTGTGACGCAGCCTGCTTACTTAGCTAGCTAATTTATCCTACTCAAACACCTGGCTCAAACAGAGAGGACAGCTATGTATGTTAGCAAGCTGGCTAAGGCCATCCAACACTAGAACTCTTCCAAGTCAAGGTAAGCATTCGGTTTTATAAATGTATTGCCACTGAGGCCCACCGGTGTAGCTGCTAGACAGCTTGCTGTACACTGTACTGTGTGATTGTACGGGGGTTTACTAATGCGCTAGTTCTAGTAGGTAAGTTGACTATGATGTTTAGCTGATGTGGTGACAATGATGTAGGCTGTGTGTAGCGGTTATGGTATTAAAGTTTGGCTTGGAGAGGTTTTCTTCGCCTGGTCTCAGACAGCTGAAGTCCATAAGCGAGGGAAAAAGGTAAGAAGAGGAGAACCCCTAGATGTGAGAAGGAATTATACCATGAGCAAAGTGATGATGCTGTTTGTATGAGGCTGCAATGACGTATTCATTTGTCCGTTTCTGTTTAAAACGTTTCTTAAATGGAACGAAACAGGGATAGACCTACCTGAATCTGTCTGTTTTGGTTGCAACTACTGTTTGGACTAATGATTACACCCTAGAACAGCTAGATGCAGGCAAGAGTGTACAAGGAAGTATTGAATGTGTCACTGTCTGTCACCTTGATTATTCAAATTTCTCTCTCGAAATGTGCACCTATGTTTTAAACTTTCACTTGTAGGTTAGGTTGTAGCAACCGCATGAAAATGTGTGTATCATGTAGAATTACTTCTAACTCTCCTGACTGAGGATCCAAGGCAAATGGCTCACATGTGCACCTCTGTTAGAAACTTTATGATGGGTGTAGGGGAACATTCTAGTATCATGTACTAGAGGGTTGGAACTGAGGCCCAGGGTTGGAACTGAGGCCCAGGGTTGAAACTGAGGCCCAGGGTTGAAACTGAGGCCGGGTTGGAACTGAGGCCCAGGGTTGGAACTGAGGCCCAGGGTTGGAACTGAGGCCCAGGGTTGGAACTGAGGCCCGGGATTGGAACTGAGGCCCGGGGTTGGAACTGAGGCCCGGGATTGGAACTGAGGCCCAGGGTTGGAACTGAGGCCCGGGATTGGAACTGAGGCCCGGGATTGGAACTGAGGCCCGGGATTGGAACTGAGTCCCGGGATTGGAACTGAGTCCCAGGGATTGGAACTGAGGCCCAGGGATTGGAACTGAGGCCCGGGATTGGAACTGAGGCCCGGGGTTGGAACTGAGGCCCGGGGTTGGAGCTGAGTCCCGGGGTTGGAGCTGAGTCCCGGGGTTGGAGCTGAGGCCCGGGGTTGGAGCTGAGGCCCGGGATTGGAACTGAGGCCCGGGGTTGGAACTGAGGCCCGGGGTTGGAACTGAGGCCCGGGGTTGGAACTGAGGCCCGGGATTGGAACTGAGGCCCGGGGTTGGAACTGAGGCCCGGGGTTGGAACTGAGGCCCGGGGTTGGAACTGAGGCCCGGGGTTGGAACTGAGGCCCGGGGTTGGAACTGAGGCCCGGGGTTGGAACTGAGGCCCGGGAACTGAGTCCCGGGATTGGAACTGAGTCCCGGGATTGGAACTGAGTCCCAGGGTTGGAACTGAGGCCCAGGGTTGGAACTGAGGCCCGGGGTTGGAACTGTTGGAGCTGAGGGCCAGGGTTGGAGCTGAGTCCCGGGGTTGGAGCTGAGTCCTGGGGTTGGAGCTGAGTCCCAGGGTTCCAACTGTTGGAGCTCAGTCCTGGGGCTGTAGCTGAGTCCCATGGTTGGAGCTGAGTCCCAGGGTTGTAGCTGAGTCCCGGGGTTGTAGCTGAGTTCCGGGGTTGGAGCTGAGTCCCGGGCTGGAACTGTTGGAGCTGAGTCCCAGGGTTGGAGCTGAGTCCCAGGGTTGTAGCTGAGTTCCGGGGTTGGAGCTGAGTCCCTGGGCTGGATCTGTTGGAGCTGAGTCCCGGGGTTGGAGCTGAGTCCTGGGGTTGGAGCTGAGTCCCAGGGTTGGAGCTGAGTCCCGGGGCTGGAGCTGAGTCCCGGGGCTGGAGCTGAGTCCTGGGGTTGGAGCTGAGTCCTTGGGTTGGAGCTGTCCCGGGGCTGGAACTGTTAGAGCTAAGTCCGTGGGCTGGAGCTGAGTCCTGGGGCTGGAACTGAGGCCTAGGGTTGGAACTGAGTCCCGGGGTGGGAGCTGAGTCCTGGGGTTGGAGCTGAGTCCTGGGGTTGGAGCTGAGTCCCGGGGTTGGAGCTGAGTCCCGGGGTTGGAGCTGAGTCCCGGGGTTGGAGATGAGTCCCGGGGTTGGAGATGAGTCCCGGGGTTGGAGCTGAGTCCCGGGGTTGGAGCTGAGTCCCGGGGTTGGTGCTGTCCCGGGGTTGGAGCTGAGTCCCGGGGTTGGAGCTGAGTCCCGGGGTTGGAGCTGAGTCCCGGGGTTGGAGCTGAGTCCCGGGGTTGGAGCTGAGTCCCGGGGTTGGAGATGAGTCCCGGGGTTGGAGCTGAGTCCCGGGGTTGGAGCTGAGTCCCGGGGTTGGAGCTGAGTCCCCGGGTTGGAGCTGAGTCCCGGGGTTGGAGCTGAGTCCCGGGGTTGGAGCTGAGTCCCGGGGTTGGAGCTGAGTCCTGGGGTTGGAGCTGAGTCCCCGGGTTGGAGCTGAGTCCTGGGGTTGGAGCTGAGTCCCCGGGTTGGAGCTGAGTCCCCGGGTTGGAGCTGAGTCCCCGGGTTGGAGCTGAGTCCCCGGGTTGGAACTGTTGGGGTGAGGCCCAGCACTGTTGGGGCTGTTAGAACTGAGGCCCAGTCTGCACATGCTGCTTACCATTACAGTACCAACAGGACAGGCTAGTTGTTAGTTTCGTTATTGGTCGTCTCATGACTTTCCCAGGAAAGGGAGTGTTCCCCTACAGGATCATCTCTTAAAGGGTTTCATCCTTACAGTATGCAACCAACCAGAACCAACACGTTACTTATCATGACACACTGACAGGGAGAACTGGAAACCTCACCTTTATTCTCTGGCAGTAGAACGTTGAAGTCTAGAACACACAGTGTTATGAAAAGGGCTTCTTTTCCCATCTGAGTCATCTCATAGAATAATTGGTATGAATGTCAGTTACTGTTTATGCCCTGACGAGGGAATACAGTAGGTAAACTAACACAACATTCCCGTTCGGAAAACACTTATTCAAAATAAGTCAATCTTTCAACAACGGGAAATACCAGGAACAGGAACAGACAATTATTCCTGTGGATTTATCAAATCAAATTCAAATCAAATGTATTTATAAAGCCCTTCTTACATCAGCTGATATCTCAAAGTGCTGTACAGAAACCCAGCCTAAAACCCCAAACAGCAAGCAATGCAGGTATAGAAGCACGGTGGCTAGGAAAAACTCCCTAGAAAGGCCAGAACCCAGGAAGAAACCTAGAGAGGAACCAGGCTCTGAGGGGTGTCCCTAGAAAGGCATCAGGAATCATAACGGTGTCAGTTTAGAGTGAGTAAGGAGAGTTTACATGTCAGAGTATAAGGTTCTGTCAACAAATGGCACCCTATTCCTTTCATAGTGCACTACTTTAGACAAGACTCCTATGGGCCCTGGTAAAAAAAAGTAGTGCACTATGTAGGGAATAGGGTGCCATGTTGGACACTGTATAAGTCACTGTCAGTCAACCCAACACCTCACTGTATAAGTCACTGTCAGTCAACCCAACACCTCACTGTATAAGTCACTGTCAGTCAACCCAACACCTCACTGTATAAGTCACTGTCAGTCAACCCAACACCTCACTGTATAAGTCACTGTCAGTCAACCCAACAACTCACTGTATAAGTCACTGTCAGTCAACCCAACACCTCACTGTATAAGTTACTCTCAGTCAACCCAACACCTCACTGTATAAGTTACTCTCAGTCAACCCAACACCTCACTGTATAAGTCACTGTCAGTCAACCCAACACCTCACTGTATAAGTCACTGTCAGTCAACCCAACACCTCACTGTATAAGTCACTGTCAGTCAACCCAACAACTCACTGTATAAGTTACTCTCAGTCAACCCAACACCTCACTGTATAAGCCACTGTCAGTCAACCCAACAACTGACTGTATAAGTCACTGTCAGTCAACCCAACACCTCACTGTATAAGCCACTGTCAGTCAACCCAACAACTCACTGTATAAGTCACTGTCAGTCAACCCAACAACTGACTGTATAAGTCACTGTCAGTCAACCCAACACCTCACTGTATAAGCCACTGTCAGTCAACCCAACAACTCACTGTATAAGTCACTGTCAGTCAACCCAACAACTGACTGTATAAGTCACTGTCAGTCAACCCAACACCTCACTGTATAAGCCACTGTCAGTCAACCCAACAACTCACTGTATAAGTCACTGTCAGTCAACCCAACAACTCACTGTATAAGTCACTGTCAGTCAACCCAACACCTCACTGTATAAGCCACTGTCAGTCAACCCAACAACTCACTGTATAAGTCACTGTCAGTCAACCCAACAACTCACTGTATAAGTCACTGTCAGTCAACCCAACACCTCACTGTATAAGTCACTGTCAGTCAACCCAACACCTCTCTGTGTGTTGTCTCAACCACACGCTCGCTCGTACACACACACACACACACACACACACACACACACACACACACACACACACACACACACACACACACACACACACACACACACACACACACACACACACACAGAGATAACAGGCTGGGAGCCCTTGACTCGTGACACCCCTTGACTCCTTTAAAAGTAAACAGAGAATTCTCTAGTTTTTATCTCACTCCGGGGATTCAGTGGAAAGACAAGTCAACCTCCCTCTCCCCTTCTCTCACCCTCTCTCTCACTCTCCCCTTCTCTCCCCCTCTCTCTCACTCTCCCCTTCTCTCCCCCTCTCTCTCACTCTCTCTCATTCTCTCAATCTCTCTCTCCCCTCTCGGTCTCTCTATGTCTCTCTCTGTCTCTCTCTCCCCTCTCTCTCTCTCTCTGTCTCTCTCTCCCCTCAATCTCTCTCTCCTCTCTGTCTCTCTGTCTCTCTTTGTCTCTCTCTCTGCCCCCAATTCCCTCTCTCTCCCCCTCTCAATCTCTCTCTCCCCTCTCGGTCTCTCTATGTCTCTCTATGTCTCCCTCTCCCCCCTCCCCTCTCTCTCCTCTCTCTCTCTGTAAATTACCAAGTGTCAGACGTTGTTATCTGCTATCAGGCCCTTCAGCCATATCTGACTTAAGGTACGTTCCACTCCTCAGAACACACACTCTCCATGATTAACCTATCTGTGTCTTTCCAGTAAATAAAGAACTTTGTTCAGACATGATATGAGGTTTTTCACTCATACTTTCACTTTGTCTTTATCAGGGATGTTGTAATTTCACAGTTGCTGTAAGCACAGTGTAGTATGTCCAGAAATCATTTTAATGACTACCGACGTCAACAAGCCAATGAGCATGTCCATAAAAACTACATCTTTCTGCTTGCATGGTGAGGACTGTGGTGAGGCCTGTGGTGAGGACTGTGGTGAGGCCTGTGGTGAGGACTGTGGTGAGGCCTGTGGTGATGCCTGTGGTGAGGTCTGTGGTGATGCCTGTGGTGATGCCTGTGATGAGGACTGTGGTGAGGCCTGTGGTGATGCCTGTGGTGAGGTCTGTGGTGATGCCTGTGGTGAGGCCTGTGATGAGGACTGTGGTGAGGCCTGTGGTGAGGCCTGTGGTGAGGCCTGTGGTGAGGACTGTGGTGATGCCTGTGGTGAGGTCTGTGGTGATGCCTGTGGTGAGGTCTGTGGTGAGGACTGTGGTGAGGACTGTGGTGAGGCCTGTGATGAGGTCTGTGGTGATGCCTGTGGTGAGGTCTGTGGTGAGGACTGTGGTGAGGCCTGTGATGAGGACTGTGGTGAGGACTGTGGTAATGCCTGTGGTGAGGCCTGTGGTGAGGTCTGTGGTGATGATCGTGCTTTAACTACAGCCCTAGTTTTCCTGGCCAGGTAGTTCTTCCTTGGTCAGGAAAACACCTGGTACTCTCTGAGTTAAAGTCCCTGTGTGGCAGACATGTTGGCCCTAGTTTGGACCCAGCTCTTTTCAACTCCAGTACTGTCTTTGTCAATCAAATGTATTTAAAGCCCTTTTTACATCAGCAGATGTCACAAAGTGCTATACAGAAACCCAGCCTAAAACCCCAAACAGCAAGCAATGCACGTGTAGAAGCACGGTGCCTAGGAAAAACTCCCTAGAAAAGGCCATAACCTAGGAAGAAACCTAGAGAGGAACCAGGCTCTGAGGGGTGTCCAGTCCTCTTCTGGCTGTGCCAGGTGGAGATTATAATAGTACATGGCCATTTAAGGCGAGATTGTTCTTCAAGATGTTTAAACGTTCAAAGATGACCAGCAGGGTCAAATAATAATTACAGTGGTTGTAGAGGGTGCAACAGGTCAGCACCTCAGAAGTAAATGTCAGTTGGATTTTCATAGCCGATCATTCAGAGTTAGAGACAGCAGCTGCAGTAGAGAGAGAGTCGAAAACAGCAGATCCAGCAGACAAGGTAGCACGTCCGGTGAACAGGTCAGGCTTCCCTAGCCGCAGGCAGAACAGTTGAAACTGGAGCAGCAGCACGACCAGGTGGACTGGGAACAGCCAGGAGTCATCAAGCCAGGTAGTCCTGAGGCATGATCCTAGGGCTCAGGTCCTCCGGGAGGAGAGGGAGAGAGGGAGAAATAGAGGGAGCATATTTAAATTCACACAGGACACAGGAGAATTACACCAGAGATAACAGACTGACCCTATCCCCCGGCACATAGACTATAGCAGCATAGATACTGGAGACTGAGACAGGGGGGGGGTCAGGGGACACTGTGGCACCGTCCAACGATACCCCCGGACAGGGCCAACCAGGCAAGATATAACCCCACCCAATTTATGCGAAAGCAAAGCCTCCACACCACTAGAGGGATATCAACAGACCACCAACTTACTACCCTGAGACAAGGCCGAGTATAGCCTCCACACCACTAGAGGGATATCAACAGACCACCAACTTACTACCCTGATACAAGGCTGAGTTTAGCCCACAAAGATCTCCTCCACCGCCCCTAGCCAGAGGGGGCGCAAAAAACGTGTTTGACATGACAGCGAGTGACAAGGAGTTGGTATGATTGAAATGGCTATGTTGGCCTTGATTTGTTATAAGGGAGTATCTCAACAACACACTGACTGACTGTTGTTACTTTCTGTTCTGTTCCAGATCAGTTATACAGAGCTATGCTGATGTGGTCAAATAACTGGTTTGGGTAGGAGGAGGAGGAAGGAGGGAGGGAGGAGGAAGGAGGGAGGGAGGAGGAGGGAGAGGAGGAGGAGGTGGAGGAGGAAGAGGAAGGAGGAGGAGGAGGGAGAAGGAGGAGGAGGTGGAGGAGGAGGAAGAAGAGGAGAAGGAAGGAGGGAGGAGGAGGAGGAAGGAGGGAGGAGGAGGGAGGAGGAAGAGGAAGGAGGGAGGAGGAGGGAGAAGGAGGAGGAGGTGGAGGAGGAGGAGGAAGAGGAGAAGGAGGAGGAGGAGGGAGGAGGAGGAGGAGGAGGGAGGAGGAGGAGGAGGAAGAGGAGAAGGAAGGAGGGAGGAGGAGGAGGAGGAGGAGGAGGGAGGAGGAGGAGGAGGAGGAGGAGAGGGGGAGGAAGAGGAGGAGGAGGAGGAGGGAAGAGGAGGAGGAGGTGGAGGAGGAGGAGGGAGGAGGAAGGAGGAGAGAGAAGGAGGAGGGGGAGGAAGAGGAGGAGGAGGAGGAAGGAGGAGGAGGAGGAGGAGGAGGACAGGGGAGACAAACAGGAGGATGTTTCCATGACATAGACTGACCAGGTGAATCCAGGTGAAAGTTATGATCCCTTATTGATGTCACTTGTTAAATCCACTTTAATCAGTGTCGATGAAGGGGAGGAGACAGGTTAAATAAGGATCTTTATGCCTTGAGACAAATGAGACATGGATTGTGTATGTGTGCCAATCAGAGGGTGAACAGGCAAGACAAAATATTTAAGCGCCTTTGAACAGGGTGTGGTAGTAGGTGCCAGGCGCACCGGTTTGTGTCAAGAACTGCAACGCTGCTGGGGTTTTTCACTCTCAACAGTTTCCCGTGTGTATCAAGAATGGTTCACCACCCAAAGGACATCCAGCCAACTTGACCCAACAGTGGGAAGCATTGGAGTCAACATGGCCCAGCATCCCCGTGGAACGCTTTGGACACCTTGTAGAGTCCATACAACTCAATATTAGGACAGTGTTCCTAATGTTTCCTACCCTCAGTGACTGGTTGGGTCAGTTATGTTATTCATCACACACACACACACACACACACACTCACATACACACACACACACACACACACACACACCCACACACACACACACACACTCACACACACACACATACACATACACACACACACACACACACACACACACACACACACACACACACACACACACACACACACACACACACACACACACACGTGCACACACACACACACACATTCACACACACACACACACACACATACACACACACACACACACACTCCATCGTCAGCCCATTCCAGTGCTAACCCAGTGTTATTAGCCCCGGGGATGCTTTCGATTCGTTGAAGACAGAGTGAGGCTGTTGTTTACCAGCTCTTGTGGTTCTTGTTTGTCTAATAACTTCCTGCCAGAGTGATGACTTAACACAATGTTCTGTCTCCCACACTTTTAACTGGATTTTATTGGTCATTCCTTTTTAGCCAGCCAGCCAATTACTGTCTCTCTCTCTCCATCTCTCTCTGTCTCTCTCTGTCTCTCTCTCAATTCAATTCAATTCAATTCAAGGGGCTTTATTGGCATGGGAAACATGTGTTAACATTGCCAAAGCAAGTGAGGTAGGTAATATACAAAAGTGAAATAAACAATAAAAATTAACAGTAAACATTACACATACAGAAGTTTCAAAACAATAAAGACATTACAAATGTCATATTATATATATACAGTGTTGTAACAATGTACAAATGGTTAAAGCACACAAGTTAAAATAAATAAACATAAATATGGGTTGTATTTACAATGGTGTTTGTTCTTCACTGGTTGCCCTTTTCTTGTGGCAACAGGTCACAAATCTTGCTGCTGTGATGGCACACTGTGGAATTTCACCCAGTAGATATGGGAGTTTATCAAAATTGGATTTGTTTTCGAATTCTTTGTGGATCTGTGTAATCTGAGGGAAATATGTCTCTCTAATATGGTCATACATTGGGCAGGAGGTTAGGAAGTGCAGCTCAGTTTCCACCTCATTTTGTGGGCAGTGAGCACATAGCCTGTCTTCTCTTGAGAGCCATGTCTGCCTACGGCGGCCTTTCTCAATAGCAAGGCTATGCTCACTGAGTCTGTACATAGTCAAAGCTTTCCTTAAGTTTGGGTCAGTCACAGTGGTCAGGTATTCTACCACTGTGTACTCTCTGTTTAGGGCCAAATAGCATTCTAGTTTGCTCTGTTTGTTTGTTAATTCTTTCCAATGTGTCAAGTAATTATCTTTTTGTTTTCTCATGATTTGGTTGGGTCTAATTGTGCTGTTGTCCTGGGGCTCTGTGGGGTGTGTTTGTGAACAGAGCCCCAGGACCAGCTTGCTTAGGGGACTCTTCTCCAGGTTCATCTCTCTGTAGGTGATTGCTTTGTTATGGAAGGTTTGGGAATCGCTTCCTTTTAGGTGGTTGTAGAATTTAACGGCTCTTTTCTGGATTTTGATAATTAGTGGGTATCGGCCTAATTCTGCTCTACATGCATTATTTGGTGTTCTACGTTGTACACGGAGGATATTTTTGCAGAATTCTGCATGCAGAGTCTCAATTTGGTGTTTGTCCCATTTTGTGAAATCTTGGTTGGTGAGCGGACCCCAGACCTCACAACCATAAAGGGCAATGGGCTCTATGACTGATTCAAGTATTTTTAGCCAGATCCTAATTGGTATGTTGAAATTTATGTTCCTTTTGATGGCATAGAATGCCCTTCTTGCCTTGTCTCTCAGATCGTTCACAGCTTTGTGGAAGTTACCTGTGGTGCTGAGGTTTAGGCCGAGGTATGTATAGTTTTTTGTGTGCTCTAGGGCAACGGTGTCTAGATGGAATTTGTGGTCCTGGCGACTGGACCTTTTTTGGAACACCATTATTTTGGTCTTACTGAGATTTACTGTCAGGGCCCAGGTCTGACAGAATCTGTGCAGAAGATCTAGGTGCTGCTGTAGGCCCTCCTTGGTTGGTGACAGAAGCACCAGATCATCAGCAAACAGTAGACATTTGACTTCGGATTCTACTAGGGTGAGGCCAGGTGCTGCAGACTGTTCTAATGCCCTCGCCAATTCGTTGATATATATGTTGAAGAGGGTGGGGCTTAAGCTGCATCCCTGTCTCACCCCACGACCCTGTGTGAAGAAATGTGTGTGTTTTTTGCCAATTTTAACCGCACACTTGTTGTTTGTGTACATGGATTTTATAATGTCGTATGTTTTTCCCCCAACACCACTTTCCATCAATTTGTATAGCAGACCCTCATGCCAAATTGAGTCGAAGGCTTTTTTGAAATCAACAAAGCATGAGAAGACTTTGCCTTTGTTTTGGTTTGTTTGGTTGTCAATTAGGGTGTGTAGGGTGAATACATGGTCTGTTGTACGGTAATTTGGTAAAAAGCCAATTTGACATTTGCTCAGTACATTGTTTTCATTGAGGAAATGTACGAGTCTGCTGTTAATGATAATGCAGAGTATTTTCCCAAGGTTACTGTTGACGCATATTCCACGGTAGTTATTGGGGTCAAATTTGTCTCCACTTTTGTGGATTGGGGTGATCAGTCCTTGGTTCCAAATATTGGGGAAGATGCCAGAGCTAAGGACGATGTTAAAGAGTTTTAGTATAGCCAATTGGAATTTGTTGTCTGTATATTTGATCATTTCATTAAGGATACCATCAACACCACAGGCCTTTTTGGGTTGGAGGGTTTTTATTTTGTCCTGTAACTCGTTCAAGGTAATTGGAGAATCCAGTGGGTTCTGGTAGTCTTTAATAGTTGATTCAAGGATTTGTATTTGATCATGTATATGTTTTTGCTCTTTATTCTTTGTTATAGAGCCAAAAAGATTGGAGAAGTGGTTTACCCATACATCTCCATTTTGGATAGATAATTCTTCGTGTTGTTGTTTGTTTAGTGTTTTCCAATTTTCCCAGAAGTGGTTAGAGTCTATGGATTCTTCAATTACATTGAGCTGATTTCTGACGTGCTGTTCCTTCTTTTTCCGTAGTGTATTTCTGTATTCTCTCTCTCTCTCTCCCTCTCTGTCTCTCTCTCCATCTCTCTCTCTCTCTCTCTCTCTCTCCCTCTCTGTCTCGCTCTCCCTCTCTGTCTCGCTCTCCATCTCTCTCTCTCTCTCTCTCTCTCTCTCTCTCTCTCTCTCTCTCTCTCTCTCTCCTCTAGCTCTCTCTCTCTCTCTCTCTCTCTCTCTCTCCATCTCGCTCTGTCTTTGTCTCTATCTCTAAATTCAATTCAATTCAAGGGGCTTTATTGGTATGGGAAACATATGTTAACATTGTCAAAGCAAGTGAAATGGATAATAAACAAAAGAGAAACAAACAATAAAAAAAGTGAACAGTAAACATTACACATACAGAAGTTCCAAAAGTCATATAATGTTTATATACAGTGTTCTACCGATGTGCAAATGGGAGAGATGGGAGGACCGAGAGACTGAAAAACAGCTTCTATCTCAAGGCCATCAGACTGTTAAACAGCCATCACTAACATTGAGTGGCTGCTGCC